>NW_015632468.1:113675-123300 GCF_001515625.1 Sinocyclocheilus rhinocerous
TGAAGGAGTCTGTGTTCTCCTCCTTAAACGCCACCACCATCTGATTACTGAGACCGAACAACACCAGCTGACACAGACAGAGAGAGCCATTAATTCATGCAGAGGACTGTGGAAAACATTAATTATGTGCATTTAAAGGTGCAGGCGTTTATATATTACGCTGAGTGATACTGCAGTCATCTTGGACTAGCAAGTTTTCAGTTACTGATATCATTATAGAAATGCTGCAACTACAGGAATTTTACAACAGTAAAACAGTAACATAGTGTTAAAAATGTCAATAAATGACTCTGAAATAGGGGTCGACCGATTATCGGCCCGGACGATATTACAGTTTTTATGGTTATCGGTATCGGTCATTTTCAAAACCGATTTGCCGATAAAATAATTTAAAAGCATTTAAAGAACGTTTTTGTCAGAGCCGTTGTTATTCTTAATTTGAACATTAATTTTCATTTTCACACCAGACATACATATCGGTTATCTGTCTACTTGATTCGTAATAATTGGTATTGGTCCTGAAAAACACATATCGGTCGACCCCTAATCTGAAAGCCTCTTTCACTGTTTAAAAGCAATCAAGTATTAACGTATCATAGTTTTACAGTAATACAGCACCATTTTAGAGGGTCACTTTGGATGAGTGCTAAATGAGGAATAATGTAATAAATATCATGGCTGATGGTGTAGCCGGGAGGCTGATCTCAGTGGTTTAATGCACCTGTACAGTGACTATGATGATCTTAAGCAGCTGAAGGGCCAGTTTGAAGGGTTTGTGGCCTTTAGCGTGGTATTTATCACACGGGCTCATGAAGAAGTACTTCAGCTTCCTCCTCAGGGCCTCCTCCTGTTCCTCGTGACCCCGACATGCTCATGTCCAGGGTGGGAGGGCTGGCGTGACACCCGCCGTTCAGGTCGCTGGAGCCGTATCCCACCACAGGGGACAGCAGACGGTCCGTCTCTGAAGAGACACATACGGATGAACGAGGAGGGTCAATTAGTGGTTAAACATCTGGGCTGGAGGTTACAACTTGAAAAATTACAATGGTGACTAATTTTTGCCCTATTAACAGTTAATATATGAAGAGTTTGGTTCCAAAACGCTATAAACCCATTTTGATTAATTTGAGTAAAAATGTGTTTTCTTTACCAAGAAAGTGGCACGATGAAAACCACTATTTTCTGTTTCAAACTTTCACATAGCATCTTTAGGCTATAATAACATTAAACATTCAAATCCAGATTTTGATTTTCAGAGATTTATTATAAAATTGTATTATTATTTTTCCCCCAAAATGCAATAAATCCATGACACATTTTTTTATATTTACATGTATATATATATATATATTCATATAATTTATATTATATATAAATATTAATGTTATATATAAACAAAACATATTTTTCTTAAATATATACATGCATGTGTGTAAAATATGCATGCATACACAGTACACACACATATATTATGTAAACTAAAACTTTTATTTTGGATGCGATTAATCGTTTGGCATCACTAAAAATATTTATAGGATAAGTGCTCAATCTAGAAGAATAACATATATTTTTAATTAGAGGATTTACATGGATATTTATTGTCTATCAGTATTAAATATGGTATTATTAAGCATTATTATTATTATAACCATGTGATTGTATCTGATACATCTACATCTGATTGTACTTGGACTACACCCCACACTTTGTGACTGGCTCCTAGACTTCCTGACTGGCAGACCGCAGTCTGTTAGGATTGGAAATAGGACCTCAGACACTGTCAAGAGCTGCATCCATCATTAAAGACCCCACTCACCCCCAACACAGACTGTTCACACTCCTACCCTCAGGACGGAGGTACAGGAGTGTAAATTGCAGGACTTCCAGATTAAGGAACTCCTTCTTCCCCTCAGCTATTAAGACTCCTAAACAGGTAGCTAGCTAGTGGACTTATCTATCTCTGAGAACAGTCGGACCAAATTGTTTCATCTCATTTGATCATTTGTAATGTTATTGCTGTTATTACTACCATTGTATATTTATTAATATTACTCATGTAGCCTCATCTCAATTTGCACATCTGTTACTGCTGCTATTGTTATCATGTACTTGCACTCAATTTGCACGTTACTGCACTATTGTTTTTTTTGCACATAAGTTTATACTGTACATTCGCATATGTAGATACCATATACATAGTCTATATTTCTATTTTCACATTCTATATTTCTACTCTATACTCGCATATATAGATACACATAGTCTATATTTCTATTATTATTTTTTTCATAGTCTTTATTCCTACTGCTGCAGCATAGTTTTTATTATTATGTTTCTTACATTGTATGTATGTATGTATATGTGTATAGTTTGTGTATGTGTGTGTATAGCATTGCACTGTCTTGGCATTCATTGTGGACAGCAAAGTAAGAATTTCATTGCTCAGGGAAACTTCCTCACTGGGCATATGACAATAAACGCTTTGAATCCTTTGAATCCTTGAATGTGATGCTATGACTAAATATGTTTATTCAATGGTTTAACAGTGTAATATTAAGTGTTTGGATTATAAATAATCCTGCTGCTTGATCCTGACAATCAGGCTAATTATATAGGATAGACCGGATAATTCAACCTCACACATAAATATTTAAAAATACACACATCAGTTTCAGTCATTTATTTTGAGATATAATCAAAATAACGCAGATTAATAATATAATATCAAACCTGTGGCCCCTTGAGCTGAAGCTCTGGAGAAAGAGCTCGCCATATTACGACCATCGATGAGCAAAAGCAGATATTGGTAGATAAATCACGACAATATGATCGATGGGTTTATGAATTAATAACAGACGCGGATGAGGAGCATCGCTGCAGTCTGATTCTGAGCACAAGCAGAAAACAACACAAACGCTCTGAGCACAAGCGCTGTCAAAATAAAAGTCCCGCAGCGGCACTTTCAAGATATGCGCGAGGTCTTTGCAAGCACACAGCATACATCATACAGTATGCATATGAATACTAATAGAAACAGAATAATAATACAATAGAAATGTAATATGAAATAGTCACATTTTATTTTGAAAGCATTCATAAGCGGTGTAAATGTAACTGTAATATGTTACAGTTACTGAGAAAAAAAAGTGTAATTAAATTACAGTTACTTATGAAAATGTTAAGGGGTTACATCTGAATAATTTCACACAAGTACAGATTTGATTGATTTCTTTCCCAAATTGCATTGACTGCTCTAAAATATGAGACCGCAATGTTTCAGGAGACAGATAGGACTGTGTCTTATGTAGGACACATGCTTAGTTGATAACTGTTTTATTTACCATTTGGGTTTATGTATATGCTTTATTTTTTTAAGATTAACTGTTTTTTTTGTTTTGTTTGTTTTTTCCAAAGCATTGTTAGATGTCAGTGTTTCCTGTCATAGCTATGCAAAGTCTGATTTGACCATATAACTTTGAACAAACATTCTAACATTCTAACAACATTATAATGTCTAATAATGAACAAACATTCTAATAACGTTAATGGAACGTTCATAACATAACTTTTTTTATAATTTATCTGGTTTATAATTTTCTAAATTAATACGAATCATAAATGCATTATAGAATCTAATTAGAATATTTCAGCATTTTAGTGAAAACGTTAATCAAAAATGAAAATGATTTTAAGAATGTCTAATTATTTATCTGGCCTCTTTCACTTTAATGACAGCAGCACTGCAGCTATACATGAACAAAACATGAACATGATAACGCTCTCCAGCATAAACTGAGAAGAGAATCTTGAGCTTCAATGAAAAAAATTATTCTAATAACCTGTGCAAAAAAATTAATACCGGTAAATAAAAAAATAAAAAATCACATGATCAATGACATTATATATTTGATTAGTCATAAAAAAAAAATCGCAGGGGTGGTTGGACCCCACTGTATTTTCAACCATGCATAACTAAACAAAACACAGTAAAGAAATAAGAACAACTGTTTTGATGTTCATTTTCATGTTCATATAGTCAACTTATGGCCAAACACACCAGAAAGTGATGGGAATGAACAGAAATAGGAAACATCTGATGTATAAACTGTGAAAATTAAAAACATTTTGATTATAAACACCATAAATACACATCATTTTGATCACTTTAAGTGCTCTCAATACAATCATCATTCACACAGCATTGATACATCATAACAGCTGACAGGTTGTATTTCTAAGACCCAGAATCATGTTCATCTGTACACTTATAAAATAAAAATCCACCCAGAAACACCCAGCTCCTACTTTCCATTCAGTAGTTTATCTCTGACTATGACAGCTTCATCAAACTTGATCATGAGCGTGGTTCCCTTGTGCCAGTGCGCCACAATTGTTGTGCCCAATTCTGACCCCTGCCAGATTATTAACCCCCTAGTATTAGTAGGTTTAGGGTTAGGATTAGGGGTGGAGTTAGGATTAGGCAATCAGTTAGTGATTTCAACGAGAAGGGTAATAATTTGGCAGGGGGTCGAAAATGGGCACAACACCTGGAAGCCGCTGTGAGTGAGAATGGCCTCCAGGATTCCCGCCGTGAGCGCGGCGCAGTTCAGCGCGCTGTTCTCTTTAGGCACAGAAATAAAGGCATTAATCACAGGCTCTTTCTCAATGATGTAGTAGGTTTTTTCTCGTCATTGGCATGTTCCTGTTTATCTGCTTCCTTCCCGAACAGATTCTTCCAGACAGACACCTGAAACAATCGACAGACTTAAAGCACAGAAAGGGATCCAAATATATACTTTTTATAAATTGTGCATGTATGTATTGAACATAAAGACAGACAGACAGAACGATAGACAGAACAATAGATAGATAGATAGATAGATAGATAGAACAATAGATAGATAGATAGAACGATAGATAGAACGATAGATAGATAGATAGATAGAACGATAGAACAATAGATAGATAGATAGATAGATAGATCGATAGATAGATAGATAGATAGATAGATAGATAGAACAATAGATAGATAGATAGATAGATAGATAGATAGATGATAGATAGATAGATAGATAGATAGCATTCCAGGATCGCGGATTTATCTTTAACATTAGTGAAGCGATGATGCTGATGATGATAATGATATGAACGAGTCGCCTACAATTATTTTTGTCTCATGCTGCTATAATCAACTTTACAGTAAATATTGTAAATCATACTAAACGCAACATCGTGTTGACGTCCGTTTCGTCTTCTGTTCAAGAAAACAGTGTGAAACGCTCAAAGCGACACCCAGTGTCCAGAAAAACGTATTCAGAGTGGGTTAGCTCATTAAAATTAATTAGCTCATACGGTCGGGCCTTAATATTCATAAGCCTCACCACGCATGGCAGCAGGATCCATTACTTCAGGGTACTACTTCTTCGTTGTATTGATGCATTGGGAATATATAGTCACCCTAAAACACTTTGAAGTAAAAAAATAAAGGGGAAATTTAAATAGGAATGAATTCGCCAGCTGAATCCTATTGGGTGAACGTCACGTTGCGTAATTAATATTAATGAGCCACGCTTTAATACGCACGTCTCTACGCTCCGACCGTCAGTTGTCGAGTTTCATTTCATCGCACGAGAGCGCGACGGGAAACGTGCAGCGTTGGAGTTTCTCGATAAAATTTATTTATTTAAGGTATTGTGATTGTTTTTATAATATTGTTTACCGTGGAAATATATTGTACGATCTTGAAACAGTGCGGAGTTGGATAAATGTTTGGTCTTATGCGACAGGAGCGCAGTCACCACGTGTTTACCGCGAGGACAATGCGGAGTCAGTTAAACGCATATAATGTTATGTGTGAGAAATTGACTGCAATATAATACAATGAATTTATAATGAAAGCCTGGAACTTTGTAAAGAAACCTTTTTTTTTGTTTGTTTGAAAATCTCCCTTTGACTCCCATTGAATGTTAATAGACATAGTAATATCTGCATAATTAGCATTTGTTTAACCCTGTGAAGCCCAGATTAGTTTTGCATGTGCACACAACTAGAGCCCTGCTTTGCTTGTCGTGCATTGTGGGGTGTAGGATGTGTGCTACAGTACAGCAGGGTCTCTGTTCTCTTCTCTCGGTCCTCATGAGAGCCGAGACGCTTCAGATCCTGCTACAGTTTTTTTCTAGAGCTTCAGTGCAGCATTAGAGCTGCTTCTAGATTTCAGATGAGTAATTCAGGCATGTGCTCACTGCAGACTATTTCATGCATTTATTTCCATTGACTTGCAGGATGACGCAGAACCGATGGAGAGACAGAAACTGGTTTCCAAGCACTGACAATCAGCACCATAAGCAGACGTGTGTTTGACTGACTTCAGCATGTGAAGAGACCATTTTGACAAAGATTTGATCATGACAGACCCTGGAGAAACTCTGTGAGCTTTAAACACATCAACCAATAAATAGCAATAAAACACAAATGATATGCATTTGAATATGCAATTTTGAATGCATTGTTAAAATATAACCTGAAGAAATCCTGTTCAATGTTCTTTGACCGGTTTTAACACCCATGTGCTCAAAAGTTTTTTTTAAATGAACTGAGTTCGTATGATGATTTAAAAAAAAAAAGTATTATTATTAGAAGAAGAATACAGGAATTCAATAGGAAGAATGCTAGAGTTTGTAAAGTGTTGACCCACACTCCAGCAGGTGGCGGTAATTCACCTGAGAGTTGTATCAACAGCCAGAGAAGTCCAGCAATCAAAAAAAGAAGGGAGAGGTTCACTTGAGACTTTCAAGAAGCTTGTTTCTGAACAGACAGCAGATCTTTGTGGTGCTCGTGGTGATTATTTTTTTGAAATATAAAAAAGGTGCGCACAAACCCAAACTAGGGCTCAGGTGCAGGACAAAAGAAACAAACTGAAGCAAAAAGGACTGAAGGGAGGTGACTAGGTCGGAGCCCTTCCCTGGACAGCGCCAAATATGCATTACCATAAGCTAATTATATGCAAGCGTGAACTTGTGAAACTGTAGAGTGATATATTATTTTTTGTGGCCCAGGTCTGGCCCAGACACGTTAAGCCAGATCTGGCTGAGACTTGTGGGCCAAATGTGGCCCAGAAACTGGTAAATGTAATTCAGCAGTGAAACACAAATACAACCATTTAAAAAGATTAAAGGCTTTAATTATAAAACTACCATATACAATAATATAAATATATATTAACAATGAACAAATGCACTACAATATAAACACAGTTTGTATTACTCCACTGGATCCACACAGTGGCAATTACGGAGGAGCAAGCACATTTATTTTACACATACTAATATAACTGTCTCATGCAATGTAGTTTTTCAGTTGAGAATGTAGTTGTATAAACTTCAGATATGCTGTTTATTTTATTAAGATAGCGCCTATTGGTTCTGATTTAACTATAGTTAGTACTGATTACCTACAGTCGAATCACAGTGATGAGTCTGATTTATGATCCCACAGCTGAAGAATTGTTGTTTGATGTCACAATGAAAATGATATTATGTTTCTTTCACAGATCTGAACTCTCAACCCAATGGTAAGAAATGTTTCAGTTGTGATTGGGAGGGCTGTTCACAGACAGTGAATTGTTTTGGGAATGAGGATTGCTGCTTTACTGCATACGGTAAGAATTTAGTTATGAAAGAAGACGCACAATTAAATACTTATTTTATTAGTTTTATTTGTTATTTTTGTTAGTAGACAGTTAACATTAGCATGTTTGACCTTATGTATTGTAATGATTTTTTTTGTTGTTGTTGGATACTTTAGATTTTTTAGTTTATATAATGATTCCAGACATGACAAGGCCACTTTAAATGTGTTGACGACTCAGGTTGCCTTGCATTGATGATTCAACTTCTGTTCTTATATTTTGTAACAGAAACTTTGCCATCAGTGATTATGAAAGGATGTGCATCTGAATTTGTATGTGAGCTGTCAGGACAAATGTTATGACCATAGACTGTATAAAAACATGGACGTAGTGTCCGTGACGTCACCTGTAGGTTCCTGAAGAGGTTTTTGAAGCTCAAAGTGGGCGGAGGCGGCCGTCGCCATCTTGGCAGCGCGTCACCGCGCGTCACTCCCGGATATTCGAAAATGGGCAAAGAGGCGGGAACAGGTTGCTGAAACCACGCCCACCTAGCTCGACGGTGTGGGGAGTCTATGGGATTGACTCCCTTTTGCAGCCAGCCTCTAGCGGCCAGTTGATGAATTACAGTTTAAGTCACGTCCTTGTTGGCTTCACGAGAGAGAGCGGGAGGTTGCCGCTTGGTTATGACCTATTTGCTGCATCCCAATGTGCCTACTTATACTACGCCCTTAAGTATGTACTCTTTTGGTGAAGAAAAAGTACATACTTTTGAGTGTGTAGTAGAAGAGTAGGCAAGCTTTAGGACAAACTATCAGGTCATACAATTGCGTCTTTAATGGACCGCTCTGTCGCATAGTTACACGCACCCTGTCACTGTAAACTGGCCTGTCAATCATCTTGTCACACAGTTAACATTCTCCACATTTCATTTAACTTCCTACTGTATTGGAGAGAAATAGCACGTTGATCTGCCAGCCGTGGGTCTTTATATTTCTGCTCATATTTTTTGCATAATGATGCATTTAAAAGTTAATGGCCAAATGGATGTTTAGTGCCTACTTATACTACGCCCTTAAAGAATGTACTCTTTTGGTGAAGAAAAAGTACATACTTTTGAGTGTGTAGTAGAAGAGTAGGCAAGCTTTAGGACAAACTATCAGGTCATACAATTGCGTCTTTAATGGACCGCTCTGTCGCATAGTTACACGCACCCTGTCACTGTAAACTGGCCAGTCAGTCATCTTGTCACAGTTAACATCCTCCACAATGAAATAAAACACAGATAACATTAAATAAATATTTTTACCAGGTTAAATGTTGATTATTAGTAACTCAAACCTATATCTAAACCTCTCTACTTAACCGTCGGTCGCGCACATCCACCATGTTTGTAGTTTTTTAACACTTTTTATTCGTGTTTCTAGTTCTGAACCGAACCCTTCGCCAAAGCGCAATGGATTGTGGGCAATATTAGCCTTTAGAGTGTGCACGGATCCACACTTCAAAAATCAACCTGAAATAGTAGACCATCCGGGGACTTCTGGCATACTCTTTTCAACATACTATGCTTTGGGACGCACTTATTCTAATCTCACATACTATTTAGGATGGATAGTATGAACATTGGGACGCAGGGAAAGTTAATGTGACATGTTGTGAGGGAAATCTGTGTAATGTTGCAGAGAGTGTCACTCAGAGCTTCCTGTTTCTCGGCTGTTCTCTGACATTCTACTTCCTGCTGCACTGAATTCAGATCACAGAACACAGCAGTCACATTACAATGCTTTTTTTTTTTTTTTAAACATGGAAATACACTGAACATTATTTCTTTTATAAGAGTTTAAGAATTTGGGAGGTAAAAAAAAACAAATCAGAATTAAAAAGGAAGAAACTTTTAACACCATGGTTTATCAGAGTGCTGAACATACTAAAATACAAGAAACATCACGCCCCCATGACGTATATAAACCACACACACACACACACACACACACACAC
>NW_015632468.1:124037-125417 GCF_001515625.1 Sinocyclocheilus rhinocerous
TTTTTACCAGGTTAAATGTTGATTATTAGTAACTCAAACCTATATCTAAACCTCTCTACTTAACCGTCGGTCGCGCACATCCACCATGTTTGTAGTTTTTTAACACTTTTTATTCGTGTTTCTAGTTCTGAACCGAACCCTTCGCCAAAGCGCAATGGATTGTGGGCAATATTAGCCTTTAGAGTGTGCACGGATCCACACTTCAAAAATCAACCTGAAATAGTAGACCATCCGGGGACTTCTGGCATACTCTTTTCAACATACTATGCTTTGGGACGCACTTATTCTAATCTCACATACTATTTAGGATGGATAGTATGAACATTGGGACGCAGGGAAAGTTAATGTGACATGTTGTGAGGGAAATCTGTGTAATGTTGCAGAGAGTGTCACTCAGAGCTTCCTGTTTCTCGGCTGTTCTCTGACATTCTACTTCCTGCTGCACTGAATTCAGATCACAGAACACAGCAGTCACATTACAATGCTTTTTTTTTTTTTTTAAACATGGAAATACACTGAACATTATTTCTTTTATAAGAGTTTAAGAATTTGGGAGGTAAAAAAAAACAAATCAGAATTAAAAAGGAAGAAACTTTTAACACCATGGTTTATCAGAGTGCTGAACATACTAAAATACAAGAAACATCACGCCCCCATGACGTATATAAACCACACACACACACACACACACACACACACGTTTACTTAGCTATCTAAATGGGGACATTCCATAGGCGTAATGGTTTTTATACTGTACAAACTGTATTTTCTTTCCCCCTACACCTAAACCTACCCTTACAGGAAACTTTCTGCATTTGTACAATAAAAAAAAAAAACTTTGTTTACTTTATTTTTATACCAGTTTTACAAATGAGGACGTCCTCAAAGGGAGGTTTATGGAGATTTTGTCAGGTATAGCTCACTTTTGGGTACAAATTTGTCCCCAAAATATGGTTAAGTAGGCACACACACACACACAGTCACGATCCCTGCCTGTGTTTCCTTTCTATGGGTACTCATGAGTCTTTTGTCCTCTGGTCTGTATTTATACCCCTGTTGTTTTAGGCCTTATTTGTCTGTCATGGCTTTACTTTATGTAAGCTGTTGTGTGTTCCCCAGTGTTGGGAAGGTTACTTTGGAAATGTAATAGGTTACAGATTACAAGTAAAATGTAATAGTATTGTAAATTTTTCAGTTACTTTATTAAAGTAATGTAACTGATTACTTTTGATTACTTTTCTAAATTTCTAATGAATGTTTATTTGCAACTGTTAATCATTTTCAAACATTTACACAATGCAGGGTTAACCTTACAGTAGTGCTCAACACTGTCAGCCTTTCAAAATCCTTCATCACTTGAATTAAGATGATCAAATTTGA
>NW_015632468.1:125609-132661 GCF_001515625.1 Sinocyclocheilus rhinocerous
GTATATGATATGATGATAGTTTTCTCAAAATAAGTAAAATGCTCATGAAGTGACTCAGAGCAGTTCTAGAGATTATGTTTATGTGTTCATGTACTCATATATTGAGGCGGCAGAGGCTGAAAACACCGTGAGCTTCAGTAGGCCTATGTGTAGTAAATGAAACCGCATGTCTGCGCCATTAATTTCCACGAGGGGCGGGCTGGGAAAAAAAATTCAGATCTCACACTCATACACCCACAACAAATTCTGAAACATGGACAACCCTGTTTTTTGTATGGACCTCACATAAAAAAGGTTTAAATCCTTAGGTTGGGGACATGCAAAATAATTAAAAGTTCTCTCCTGAACTGCACCTTCACTTCCATTTTTCTTTTCAGTCTTTTCAGTTTTTTATTTTGCCCTGATATCTATCTCTCACATGACTTTAATACTCAAGATTTAACAAAACTATACTTTCTAAATTGCCTACATGTCAAAATTAGTACAACTACAATATATAGAAAAATCCTAATACTGAACACCAGTCATGTTTTTCCCTTACAAAAATTAACCATGCTTTTATTATAGTAAAAGTAAAGTGACCATGTTTTTTTTTTTTTTTGGCAAATTGGATTACCATTTGTATTTATTTTTACTACAAATTCCATGGTTAAACTATGGTTACACAGTCCACTCCATTCTCTCTCTCGCATTGATTACTCTGATCCAAACCGTTTGGCGGAGGCGCGGAGAGCGCGCGAGCCGAAGCATTGCCAGTCACAACTAACTGATTCATGATTTAATAGAGACTTAATTATCGAATGGCGAATTAGGAAATAATCACTTTAGTACATTCGGTAGGCAATTATACAATAATAATATTAAAATAGCGGCTGCCAGGCCACCGGGAATTGTCCCGGTTCTCTATGGCGTTATTTTACTGTCAAATGTCGAGAGCGCAGATTAGGTTATTTATTTGCACAAATCATCCAAGCACCCCAATCCCAGCCATTTCATATATACTTTTGATTAATATGACTAAATATTAAATTGTAACGAAATTAAAGATCCATCTTTGATTGTCAAAGCTAATTAGATTTCACATAGCATATTAATCAGTCAGTCATGGAAGTCTGATTTTTTGATAACTTTTGACAACGTTTAATGTTGGCTTTTTTGCTTTGTGTGTGTGTATGTGTTCATGTATTTGTCTGATGTTTGTCTGATTGTTGGTCTGTTGCGTTTCTATTGTACATCATAGCTTAATAGTACTTTTTACTAAATGTATTGTAATTGTTTTATTGTTATGTTAATATGTAATTTTACTCTCTTTTAGGGTGACTATTACCATCTGTCTAGGGACTGCAGGTGAAAAATAGCCTTCTGGCTAATTCTGGCATATTGACAGAAATGTTTATTAATATGCATTGTCCCTGTAATAAAAAAAAATAAAAAAAATCCAGGTGCGAAAAGAATTCATTTCTAGCGCAAGAGCACGGAGAGATTTGCGAGTGCAAAGACACAGTTTGAGCACGCACCCGGGCACATTTTGAGCACAAGGAGAGATTCGCGATTGCAACTGAAGCGTTTTAAGTGCACGCACACTCTCTGGGAGAGAGCAGCGCATATCTGAGAGTGCGTCCGGTTTAGTGCGAGAGCAAAGGAAATCCGCGTGCAAGCGGAGAGATTCGCGCTCGCGCATCATAGCAATGTACTTTCGCGCTACAACAGTAAGCTCTCGACATTTGACAGTAAAATAACGCCATAGTTCTCCTGATGGCCAGTCCGCGCCTGATTTCCACAGACACGCAGAACGTTTGCGGCTTAATATTCACAGACACTAATCCATATCGCGTTTTGATTCAAGTGTACTGACCTACTTTTGATTTGTTACTCCCCAACACTGGTGTTCCCTTGCCTCAGTTCTCTGCCTTGTTTTTGGTTCTAGTGGATTGGTCTAATAAACATCCTCACATCCTTGCCTGCACTTGACACACACACACACACACACACACACACACACACGAAAACATGGCTTTTTCAATCATGGTGGGGAATTTCCAATGATTACTACTGGTAGATAGTCTAACAGCTTTCAAACTGAGGGTCATGACCCATTTGTGGGTTGCAGAGTGGGAAAAGGTGGGTCACACAAATTCACTTAGCAGCTAAATTTTCATTTTGATGAATGGCACACACACAAACAGTTTAGTCTTGTCCAGTTTAGTCTACAGATTATTAGGGTCAGTGGCAGATCCTGGCATAGGTAATATAAGCAGCCACCTATAGGGTGACAATGCTCCGAGGGACAGCATGTGGCACCACCCACGCTTTCAGACATGACCGGCTTCTCTTCTTCATAGTTCATTTGAGCAGTGCAGCTCATCAGGGGAGGCAAGGCAGGTATAGCCTACTCAAAATTGTAAAGTGAAAATAGGAGAAGTACAATTACAAAATTCCCAGTTATTAATTTAATTTAATGTCTCAGATTTCTTGTTTGTAATTTCAACACTGTAACACCATAAAATATTTCTGAAGTTGGATCCACTGCTGCTCTTCCCTGAACATGCCGAATTTGCCGGTATAATTACAGCTGAAAACTGTGCTAAGGCAAGACCGAGGGGATAGAGAAGGGGAGAGCTAAACAAAATCCATAGCTAGAACTTTTGCTTCCATTGGTTAAAAAAAAAAAACCTAGCCAATTAATTTATATTAATAATATAGTATTATAGTAATAATTATTAGTATTATAGTAATTTATAAAGTACATTATAAAATGAGTTTTTAATGACAGATCTCAGTCTGTTGATGTGAGTATATTTTTGTCTCTATTATAACACAAATGTTTTTCTTTTCTTTCCATAAGTACACATTATATTAGACCTGAAGAGAATTTTTTTTTCTTTTTTAAATATCATTCTCATTACTTTCTGGACACACCTCGTATGCTTATGTATTTCTTTACATAAACTAATTTGAATTATTATATAACATATTTACTTCATCATTCCTATTATTCAAAATGTTTTCATAGTTCATAGTTCTGACGGCTTTTCTATTATCTTTACTTTACTTTACTTTACTTTTAGTCATTTAGCAGACGCTTTTATCCAAAGCGACTTACAAATAAGAAAAAGTAATTAAAACTAAAAGCTAAAACTCTATAAATACAATAATATTTAATATAATTTAATATTTCTATAATATAATTATCTAAAACATTATATTATCCTAAAGTGTGTAAAGACTTGGTAGTCTTGTTTATTGGTAGTTTATTGAAGTGAACTAACAGCATTTCATGAGTTTGTGTTTTGATAATCAGATATTTGCTCATATTCATATCATATCTAGTTTTCAACGCTGGATTTGTTTGTGATTTAAATTCATATTTAGACGAATGAATCTAGTGAATCAGGACATGGTAGAAAACTGAACACTGTTGTCGATCTGTAATTGAATTTTGTTCATTTATAACCAAACAATCTTATGCATGGAAAGGTTGTGTAATTGCATAATGACCATTATGTTTAAATGATGAACAAACCTTAAATTACTTGTATTTTTGTTGTGCTTAAATCATACTGTAGATCAAGAGCCTGAATGAGAGTAGCTGTGTTTGTAGATGAGCAGATACAGTTTATGAGATGTTTTAACCAGTGAATATATTTTCATCAGTCATAATGTCTTCAGTGTCTCCTCTAATTGAACGAATGAATAAGAATGCAAGTAGAATCCAGAGAATTGTTTATTTCCAGAGAGGAATTAAACATCTCATGTCTAATCAAACACGTGAATGAGCTCTTTAACCTCTAAGAGCAACAATATTTCATCATCTGTGTTGTTAACACCTCCATCATTATAATATTTAACATATATTTGGTTTGGCTGGACCTCAGTTTATCCTGTGATGTCATCACCAATGGTTTCCACTGAAGCTCCTCAAAGAAACATCAGCCAAGGTGGAGGGGTTGATTTCTCGTCCTGAGAGGGATTTTCAGATATCATAATAAAGATCTCATGCATAGTATAATTATAGAGAAAAGGAAGCAGATGTGGAATCTAAATGTTGAAGGTTTTTGAGATCAGACAATCATTCATATTTTAAACGATAATCCAGAGCCAAATAAGGCAGCAAATACTCGAACAACACGAGACACAGACAGGAAAGATGACAAAGATGCGGAAGCTTTACCTTCTTACAGCACTTTTCAGGAAGTGAATGTCTGATTTCCTGTTGTAGTGACTCTGTTCTCGATGTCTCCACAAAAGCATTAAAGAGTCAGCGATCAGAGTAGAAGCAGCAGAAACACTTTCAAGAAGCATTTTTGAGGCGGTCGTTTATGAACAGACCTTTTTGATTCTCGTGGTGATTTATTTTTGAAACCATCGTTCAGAAATTGAAAGTCAAGTTTAGATCGCTGGAAAACAGAGTGAGTAAGAAACTCAAACTCTTCTGTCTGGAGGACAAACAGCCTGTGTGTTCAGTGTGTATTTACTCACAAAAATACTTCAATCACACATTCAGACCCATCAGTGAAGCTGTTCCATCATATCAGGTAAGACAAAGGTCTCATGTTTCATATGTATATGCTCCATGTTATTTTGACAGCATTAAATAGGAAGTAAGAAAAACTACTACAAAATGATCATAAGAATTCAATATCCTTTAATACATTTCCATTACCACTTACTATGTCCATTCTATTAACAAAGCCATTTTCAAACACAGACCAAGGAACAGCGAAGAACAATAAAATGCTGATCAATACACGGTCCTCAGTTCTCATTATAAATAAGTGTTTTAATGAACAAAATTCAACTTTCCACAGTGACTTTTAAAAGACTTGTGCAATGAGTAAAGGCTGCGAACATGAAACACGGATATGTTTCTGATCATAAGATAAAACCGCATATTGTAATATTAAATAATAATATAATTTGCATCTTTTTTAAATAATGTGTGAAACCAAGGAAGACATTCCCACAACAACTACATGGTCCTATAAACAGCAGCAGGGCTTTATAGATAAAATCTATGGCAAACAGTTAATAACAGATTATTTTAAGATTTGAAAAATGTATGCTGATCTACAAACACGCAGACCAAATGTAATGCTTGTTGAAATGTTTTGGTTTCCAAAATCAGACAGAACAATATAATACAAAAATTAAATACACAAGTACAATGTTAATGCAAAAAAATAAAAAATAAAAATAAAAAATATTAAACTGTTGTGATAAGGTATAACGGCACTGTTGTCAAAAAAACATTCATAGTGGCACTTTCACAAGTGTATTATAGAAATTATGACATTATAATGTATGTGTGTTTCGTACCATTATTCTACCTCACTTCCTGAACACAAAAACGTTTCAAAACAAGATGATATTTATGTCTAAACCTCTCCCACACTCCCCCTACCGTTACATTTCAGACCACACGCTGAGAACGTGTGTCTGCTCACTGTTGTAAAATCACTCCTACAGTAGACATTTCAATAGGATGTTATAAAATTGCACATATAATTTCTACAATTATTTCTCCATTAATAAATTAAGAGTTAACAAAAAATAAATTAAAAAAAGAAAAAAAAAAGAGTTGGGCGGATTGGGCAACTGGCTTTTGTTTTTGCTAACACCGTGTTCTAGATAAAATCTTCAAATTGTTCTGTTTTAGTACACAATTCAATCTGTGTGTGTGTGTGTGTGTGTTGTGCAGAGCAGAGCAGAACAGAACCGATGTAAAATCAGAGCAGCAGAAGTTTCTGTTTATCAGATCACAAACCTGTTGAACTGAATCAACTGAAATGTCAAATTATTTTATGCTTAATAAGTTTTAGAAGTTTGTAGGAGTCAATTAGCAACTCGCTTTTGTGTTTTAAAAACACAATGTTCTTAATTTTAAAAAAAAGTCTTAAAACTGTTCTGTTTTAATAATAATTTCAATGATAAAAAGTGAAATAATTTATAAAGTACATTATAAAATCAGTTTTTATGTTTTGCAGGTGTGTGTGTGTGTGTGTGTGTGTGCGCGTTTTTGTGACAAATCAGAACTGATGGAAAATCAGTGCAGCAGAAGTTTCTGTTTGATCTGACAGATCTCAGTCTGTTGATGTGAGTATATTTCTGTCTCTATTATGACACTTTTTTTTTCTTTCCAGAAGTACGCATTATATTAGCCCTGAAGAGAAGACTCTTGGTTAAAGGTGCTGAAGACTGAGTCAAGACTGATTTATTCCTTAACTTTGTTCTTAAATCTCTGTTGCATCAAGATGATTCCCAAGGAACAGATACTCATGAAGTTCCATATGTCAGATCTCGCTATAAATTAATAAATGGATTTCCTTCAGATACAGGAAATACTGATATAAGGAAAAGCGAATCTTATGCTATGTCATTTGACAATTACACCAATAATGCTGAATGGGTGTATGAGATACTGAACAGGGATACTTTAGTTAACAACTGTGTGCAAGGAACATTTGGACATGGCTATGACAGAGGTCATCTGGCTGCAGCTCGCAATCACAGCTGGTCTCGGGATGCATATAATGACACTTATTTGTTCAGTAACATGATACCACAGAATCATTTGTTAAACATAAGGACATGGAAAGACTTGGAGAATAGATGTCGAAGTATGTTCAGAGATATTGAGATCCACAATGTCCATGTGTACACTGGACCACTTTACCTGAGATATACTGATTATCGGGTGCTGGGAGGGAAAGTAATCCCAACTCACCTCTTTAAGGTGATAATTGTGGAGAATGGGAATGGGACAGTAAGAGAGCCAGAATGCTATGTGATGCCCAATGAGGAATCACAAACTACAGACTTGAATGTCTACAGGCAGTATCATAGCTATTAAACTATGTCTCGTAATGATTTTAAATCTGTATTTAACTCAGAACAATCTCAAAGTTAAAAGAGGTGCTAAAGTCTGATTCTGTGGTGGCTGTGCTTTCAAATTAAATTTTAAAATTAAATCAAATGTAATCAGCTACATTAATAAAGTAATTGAAATAGTTACACTACTTATTACATTTTAAACAGGGTAACTTGTAATCTGT
>NW_015632468.1:132749-135009 GCF_001515625.1 Sinocyclocheilus rhinocerous
CAAGAGGTCAGTTAGAAGCAGCTAAACAGATCAAACCTGTAATAATAATGTCAGATGTGTGATGTCATCTAGTGGATTTGTCACTTTTTAAAGTTGAAGGTTTACTTGCAGAGGCTGTTCATTCGAATGCTATGTAAACGTCTAGGTCATCTTTTGCTGCACTGCCATGTTTGCACAGCTCATTCTTCTCTCCCAGCGTCTTCATGCTCCCTTTCATTTTCTTCTCCTTCCTTGTTCTTAGCTTTGATTTTACTGTGCACAAGGTTTATAATTACATGAAAGCAATACTTGAACTCTGTAACATTAGAGTGCTACACTCTGCTCATATGCTCTGATCTGAATGTTCCTGCTTTCTTTGGGATTGCAGTCATTAACTCAAAGCCATGAGGAGAGGGGCATCTTTTACAGTCAGAAATTAAATTAACATTGAAAAAAAGAAAAACTCCAACAACCCTGCCCTGCACAGCATTCATTACAGTCTCATCAGCATTTTAATATAGTCTGGATGGGGCTTTATGGAGGAGCTTCTTGAATATTATCTCCATCCTGAACACAGCATCCATAGCTACTGGTGAAAATTCTCACACTCATGCTCAAGTGCCAACAGCAATTTCTATTTGCAAATTCTATTCTTTTCTATTTGTGCATTATTTCAATGGTGGTCTGTTAGCGCTTTATAGCTGTAAGCTGCTGTTTGTCCCTCTTGAAGAATAATGGCTCTTAGACCATCTAATGAAAAGGTAACTGACTTGTTCACATTATAATGTTTAACACTGCTGCTTTGCTCACTTGCACTTTCAGGCGATTGAAGCTATTTAAAAAAAAAAAAAAAAAAATCTCTTTCCAGTTGTTACAGATGCTGAAACAAACACCTCTGCAGCTGATGAAATCCAAACTGTACCTTGTTAAGGTTGAGTTAAAGATACAGTGGTTTAGATGTGTCAACATCCAGCCGAATCTGACAGAATCCGATTGTGTTCGAAATGACTGCTTTAATGCTGTTTACTGACTGTATTGTGCAGTGAATATTTACAGATGCATTGTAATTTATTTTATTAATTTGTTTTACAGACCAGGACTAAACTACTTGACAATTAATGCCATCGACTGCCTGGCAATCAAAATAAATGGAAGTTCAAAGAAGATAAACTTCCTCCCGTGCTTCATTCTCTAAGCAAAATTATTGTCCATCCGCTGCAAAACCAGTGAAATTGAGTAAATGTTGGAGAGGCTTTCACACACTTGACTTCCTGACAACCTCTCGTAAGAAAGCTCCACTGTGATGTGACCCTGTCTCTCTCTCACGCGCACACACACACACACACACACAACGCAATACTCTACGCGGCGCAAAACTCTGCATTTGAACAGTCAATAGCATATACTTAAAATTATTAAGAAAACATACTTACAGTCGCTGATTCAGAATAAGCGCCAGATTGTCATAGCAAAGTCGGAATTGACCCATTTTTTTTTAGAAATAGCCTTTGCACAGCCAGCCTTGTAGGCTGCTCTCCTAGGTTCACAAAACTGTCGTCCATAAAATGCGTTGCACAAATTCGAACATCTGGGTTGTGCTGTTCTGTTGTAAATAAATCTTAACCAATGATTCCTCATTGCATCTACTTCCGGAAGGCCAAATAAAGTGCTTTTGCTTTCGCACAGAAACACACAGCGTCTCCCTGACATGGCTGCATCAACACTACTGAGCCTGATGAAATCGGTATAAATACGTGTTTAATACTGCAAAATATGCTCGATGTTACAGTCACTGCCCTTGCCTTCCAGAATATAAGAGAACATCCCAATCGAGTGAAGGGATTTGTGGAAACTGTGGTTCCTAATTATTGTGATCCAACATTTGCCTCGCATTTCAGGATGAAAAGACAAACATTTCAGGTGAAGGATAATCCACTTCTTACCTCCAAGACTGTGTTATGATCTATATGACCTTATTATTTTTATTGTGAGTATTAGGCCTATCATTATTGCTGATCGCTTTTGTTGTGCTATGTTATTGTAATATTTACCATTATATAATCAGAGGAGTATAGAAAAGTTTTTGAAAGTGTCACTCCACAAAATAGCAAAATATATAAATATGTATAGTATTTTTATGTTACATTAATCAGTGTCTAGCACACCTTCCTAAGGAAAGGATATGGACCAAAAGACATTGCAATTACTAAATTATATTTAGACAGACTTAAAGAATTTCCAGATCTATACTTGTGCCCTTATTATTTCAGTTATTTTGCCT
>NW_015632469.1:0-10706 GCF_001515625.1 Sinocyclocheilus rhinocerous
TATAATTAATTTAGTTAGTTATAGAGATATATTTGACTTAAGTTGATTTTAAAATAAATAAAAAATGGTACAAGGCACATCTTAAAAATATAAACGTTAAAAATCCTTGATTTTTTTTTTTTTTTTTGCCTTTCACAACTCTTTATAAGCATATGATTACAGACCGGGCTTAAAATGCACTAAATACATTTTATACATGTAACAGGGAATCCTGCCCTGATTTTCTAATTTTATGTCCAGGTATGGATGATTGTATGAACAGAAGCTTACCCTGCTGATGGAGAAGAGCAGGCCAGGTTTGCCCGAGCAGATGCCAGTGAAGCAGTATCTGAGTCTCCAGTAGAACAGGTGCTCCCAGACAAAGGTAATGAGGCTGAGACCCATGGCAGTCGCCAGCATGTAGAACACTCCAGCCATGTTGTCCACATCCAGCTGGCTGCTCATTACCTCGTTTTTCTCATTGTGGCAGATCCCAGTCAGCCATTGAGCCTCCAACTCCTCCATCTCACCTGAGGAGAGACACACACGCACACGCCCAGGCCCACGTCATCAATCACCATTTCATGTACACATTAGTGGGCCGCACTACTACCGTCCAAAGACATATCCTCCTGTTCCAGAACTCTCCATGCCCTAACATGTCAAAGTGAGAATCAGTAAAATTATACACTCAAGCTTTAGCCATATGTTAGCACCATCTGAGACTTTTTTCTCTTTCTCTACAAGGTGCAGCTGCCAGGAGGATAATTCTGTCATTTTTCATGCTGGTATATAGCACTACTGTGAAGCACAGCATATAGTATGGAGAGAGAAAAATACTGCAGATATCAAGGAAGAACCTTGAAATAAAAGTATGCTAAATAATTTAACAGATGGACATTGCTGCATGAACACAACACATTCTAGTTCTGGCTTCAATGCACAGCATAAAAACGCTGTAGGGTAGACATATACATTTATTCATTAAGCAGAAGCTGTTCCTGTGGCTCAGTTGTAGAGCATTGCGTTAGTACGATTGTCCATACATAAACAAAATACACATTAAATGTAAAATATAATGTAAATAAATTACATTAAACAGCACATTTGCATACTCCAGACAGGGTCTGATGAAGGAGCAATACATACTGACTAAATCATCAGCAGAAGCTCATGTTTTGCAAAAATTGTCAAAAAGTGAAGACGTTGAGATGCCTTTTATACACACTCGTCAATGTGATCATTTCCATTTCATTGATTGTCAAGATGATACCTTATAGGTATTTTGACTGTAATACCACAGGAACCTCCTGACCTCCCAATATGAGTGGTGGTGGTTGTATTGATTTTTTTGCAAAACATATCCTTATTTCGACAGATTTGTTTCCATTTAAGAGCATGTTGTTATTTTGTGCCTAAGTTTCCAAAGCAAGTGCCTCCATTTCCATCTTTTTGTCTGTTTCATGTATATTCTTAACCAAAGCATTAGTTGTGCTGTGTTTAGGCAGATACTGATTGTTGCATTCTTTCAGAACTGTTGGCATAAATTCCTTCAACACAAACCTCTCTTGTATTTTGCCAATGCACGAAGTTAAGGAAATTGGTCTCCAGTCAGATTTTTCATTCGGTCGGGCAACCTTTGGGACTGGGCATATATTAGCTTCTTTCCTTGCAGTTGGTAGAACACCCACTTGATATGAAGTATTGATCAGATGTGCTATGACTGGTGCCAGGTCTGCTGCATGATTATAAAATGCACAGAATTTGAGATCTGAGACTTTGTTTCATATCAAAAGTAACAAAGCACAAAGCTTATTGTGATTTATTGGATGGGAGATGCGCTTCCGGTCTGTTCATTAAAGGGATAGTTCACCCAAAAATTCTGTCATTAATTACTCACCCTCTTTTTGTTCCAAACCTGTAAGACCTTCATTCATCTTCGGAACACAAATTAAGATATTTTTGATGAAATCCGAGAGCTTTCTGACCCTCCATAGACAGCAAGGGTACTACCACAGTCAAGGCACAGAAACGTAGTAAGGACATTGTTTAAATAGTCCATGTGACATCAGTGGTTCAACCGTAATGGTATTAAGCTATACGAGAATACTTTTTGTGCGCAAAGACAACAGTAATAGTAGTTCCCTTGCTGTCTATGGAGGGTATCCCTTACGAAAAAGAAGTTTATTCAAGTGTGCTATTAGTATGGGATATTAAACTCCATGTGAGTTTTCATAGGCCATATTCCCACTGTTTTTGACCTTTCCAATATAAAAACATACATATTTTTATTGTGATTATTAAATGAAAATATTAAACAATAAGAAATATATTGCAATAATACTATTGTACTGTAAAATTAAAAAAGAGCATTGAATTTATTCTTAAAGGGATAGTTCACACAAACATGAAAACTAAGGCATTATTTACTCACCCTTGTGTTATTCTAATGCCTGGGTTCTATTATGAGGAAACATAATATTTCGTATCATTGTTATGCTGACGATACTCAGATTTACATCCACCTTAGTTCTGAGAACTCCTATTATGAACTTCTCAAGTGTTTTAAAGATATCAAATGCTGGACATCAAGAAACTTTCTCCAATTAAATGAGAGCAAAACTGAGATTGTTGTCTTTGGGCCTTCTGCTGCTG
Organism: Sinocyclocheilus rhinocerous; assembly: GCF_001515625.1. Lineage (NCBI taxonomy): Eukaryota > Metazoa > Chordata > Actinopteri > Cypriniformes > Cyprinidae > Sinocyclocheilus > Sinocyclocheilus rhinocerous. Next base: position 2,635 of record NW_015632469.1, read on the forward strand.
TCTCTAGATTCTCTGTCTTCCAATATTCAAATTTTTGCTAAAAACATAGGTGTCATTTTTGATACAGGTTTGAATTTTGAAAAACAGACAAGTGCAGTGGTGAAGAGCAGCTTCTTTCAGTTAAGGCAAATAGCCAAATTAAAATCTATGCTCTCCTTTAAGGATTTGGAGATTGCTATCCATGCTTTAATTTCTTCCAGACTATTGCAATGCACTTTATATGGGTCTCAATCAATCTTCGTTGTATCGCTTGAAGTTGGTTCAAAATGCAGCCGCGAGGTTGCTGACTGGCACTAGGAGGAGGGAAAGTATTTCCCCAGTCCTAGCATCTCTTCATTGGTTACCGGTGCAGTACAGAATCCATTTTAAGATTTTATTATTTGTTTTTAAAGCATGAAATGGTGTAGCTCCATCCTACCTGGCCGAGCTTCTCAGTTACCAACAACCTTCTCGATCCCTCAGATCCTCTGAAAAACAACTCCTGCATGTTCCCCGCTCTCGTTTAAAGCGGAAAGGGGATTGTGCTTTCTCCGTAGCGGGTCCAAGACTATGGAATAGCTTACCTCAGGATATCAGATCTGCAACTTCCATTACGGTTTTTAAATCACAGTTGAAGACCTACTTGTATTCCCAGGTTTTGGTTGAACTGTATTTTGGTTATTAGTTTGTTTTTGTGGTTCTTTTATTTTATTATTTCATCTTGTTTTTATATTAGGAGTTTTGTACAGCACTTTGGTATACACTAGTTGTTTACACTAGTTGTTTAAATGTGGTATATAAATAAACTGACCTTGACCTTGTATACCCTTCTTTCTTTTTTGGACCACAAAAGGAGATTTTTTTAAAAAAAAATTTAAATGCCCCGCATGTGCTTGTCCATATAATGCTTTTTTTTTTAAAGTGCAAAAGTATCACAGACTGGTCCCATGCAACACGTGCCGTATTCCAAATGTTTCCGTGGGTTTGGTGAAAAACAAGTTTAAATTTAACATATTATTTAACGAATATCCTGACTTGGCCATTGGACTCTATGCATGCCTGAAATCTTATACAGCATTACAGTTAGTCAATCTAAAACGGCGATTGTGCATTAACAGCTTTCAACCATGTTGGTACGCAAATGAGCGGTCTGAACTTAACCCTTCTTTCTTTTTTGGACCACAAAAGGAGATTTGTTTTTTTGTTTTTTAAATGCCCCGCATGTGCTTGTCCATATAATGCTTTTTTTTTAAAAGTGCAAAAGTATCACAGACTGGTCCCATGCAACACGTGCCGTATTCCAAATGTTTCCGTGGGTTTGGTGAAAAACAAGTTTAAATTTAACATATTATTTAACGAATATCCTGACTTGGCCATTGGACTCTGTGCATGACTGAAATCTTATACAGCATTACAGTTAGTCAATCTAAAACGGCGATTGTGCATTAACAGCTTTCAACCATGTTGGTACGCAAATGAGCGGTCTGAACTTATTTGCCCAGCGCATTTTTATTTTGGTTGTGCACTAGCGCACCATATGTGTGCATCCCTGTTTACAACTATATACACTTAACTACGCCATGGGCGGTAGAGGTCTACACGGGTCCAAAAATTCGTACCCGAACCCGAAGAAACCCATAAATGTCCTACACTGAACCGACCCGGACCCATCTATTATTTTGAAAGTTGGACCCGGGCCCGTGCAGAACCGAGAAATGTCAAAAATGTACTACCCGGAACCGACGCGGACCGTCAATTATTTGAAAGATGGACCTGAACCCGGCCGGGAAGACACAGACCCGACTGGACCCGATCGGCACATTCCACAGCAAATTGCTATTAACAAGTCGATAAAGAAGTTGCGAAAATTAAACTTTTTGTCTTACTTAATGTAAGAAGCCTTCTCACTTGTACCTGACTGTGATGCACACAATGCTCCTGGAGGGCCACATTCCAGCAGAGTTTAGATCCAACTCTAATTAAACATACCTGAACCAGCTAATCAAGTTCTTCAGAATCACTAGAAACTTCCAGACAGGTGTGCTCGAGCTTTACTAGGCAGAAAGGAGGCCCTCAAGGACCAGTATATAACCCTGGATATGTGCAATACAACTATTGTAACCCAACACCATTGCACTCTCTCTTATGCCAAGTGCTGTGTTTTTCTCGCTGCAAATTCTTGTAAATCAAGCTTCCTTTCTGTTCAGTAGACAGCAGAGCCAGAACATTTTGTCTTTCTTTACTACAGTAGATTAAGCTTACTGAAGTCCTCTCTCTTCGCTTGCAATGGTCACAAGCAAAGTGCAAAATATGCACACTTCGCCAAAAATACACTGGAGCTGCATCCTTTAGACTTGATCTCAAAAAGGCCCAACATTCTGTGCGAGCTGAAATCATCATGCTGGATGTACCAGTACTGTGTGGAAAACGTCTGGAGTTGCATCACAGGGAAGTATGAACTATTTTGCGACTTCCCCTTCCTTCAGGATTGTCACAGAAACTTCCCACATACATAAATTAATTCATTCCTTTTTGTTTTCATGAAATCATTTGGGTTTCAATGAATAATGAGTGGCTGTAATTTTTACTTTTGCTGTTATTTTGCTCCGCAATGTACATTTAAATGCTTTTGATTTGTTTATTTGTGATGACGTCATTACGCTGGATCTGGGTCAGCGCCACCACACGCTCACACGGACTACTTTGTCGATCATCTTGGTACTTTTCTGGACCTTGAACATGGCAGTTACCTTGCTGTCTATGGGAGGGTCAGAGAGCCCTCAGATTTCATCAAAAATATCTTAAATTGTGTTCCGAAGATGAACGAAGGTCTTACGGGTTTGGAACAACACGAGGGTGAGTAATTAATGACAGAATTTTCATTTTTGGGTGAACTAACCCTTTAACTGTTTTGTTCTGATGCAACTGACATAAATATAAACCAGTCATTAAACCAGCATAGGTCTTCTCTCTGTATGAATGCATGCGTTCTCTGTTAAAGGCAGGAACACAGCGATACCTCTGACTGCATATAGAAATACAATAACACAGGTGCTGTCCTCATGCAACAAAATGTTAATACATAAGGCAAATATTGTCTTTGGGATACTGATTTTGTTTAAAACAAAATATATTATATATTAAAAATATATGCCAAATATTTGTAACAAACAGTGAAGCTCAATGAAATATATTTTTAGAAATAGAAATATATATTTAGTTTCAACCCTCATATACCAAAATATATTTCAAAATATTTCAGTGGCAAGAAAATACATTTTAATCTTACAGTTGCCTACAGTTAGGCTAAATGCAAATGTGTATATAATAGATAAGATATGAATAATGATTTAAGAATGCTTATTTTATAAGATTATTTATATTATTATATAAGCTTATTTTATATAATTTAATTTAGTTCAAAGGTGTTATATGCTCATGCGACAACAAATAAAGTTTTTCTTCAAATGTGATATGCATGAATGTATATTCTTGGATTGAGAATGCTCGATCTTGCAGGTTTGCATTGCACAACATCAGAAAGATCAGGCCCTTTCTAACGGAACATGCTGCACAACTTCTTGTCCAGGCCCTTGTCATCTCTAGGCTGAACTACTGCTAAAGCTCTTCTGGCTGGACCTCCATCATGCACAATCAAACCTCTACAAATGATTCAGAATGCAGCTGCACGAAAAGAACCCATGTTACACCCCTCTTTATATCCCTGCACTGGCTGCCGGTTATGGCTCGCATCAAGTTCAAGACATTGATGCTTGCATATAGATCACCTTCAGTCTCAGCACCTGCTGCACTCACTTTTGAGAATCTACATTCCCTCCAGAAGTCTGAGATCTATGAGTGAGCGACGCCTCGTGGTACCATCACAGAGAGGCTCAAAATCACTTTCCAGAACATTTTCGTTCACCGTTCCTGGCTGGTGGAATGATCTTCCCACCCCTATCCGGAATGCTGATTCCCTGACAATTATCAAGCGAGAGCTGAAAACACACCTCTTTTCATCACTATCTGACTTCTTCCTAAAATTCCTAATCTTTTTTTTAATCCTTTCCTGTCTAGCTTGTACTTATTTGAACAATGCTTGAAACTTGGTATTACGAGCACTTCCTGTGTCTATTTGCCTCTTTAAGATGAATCGCTTAATGTATTCCCCAATTGGAAGTCGCTTTGGATAAAAGTGTCTGCTAAACGAATAAATGTAAATGGATTGAAATATATAGTGCAAAATAAAAAAAAATTATAGTTGTATAGAAATATGGCTATATTGAAATGTTATAGAAAGTTATATAGAAATATAGTTATATTTTTTACAAAAAATGGCCAAAAAAACATATTGGCTGAAAATATATGCAGGCAAATATATTTTTGGCCATATATATATATACAGTATCTCAAAAAAATTGAATATTGTGAAAAACTTATTTCAAAAAGTTCAACTTTAATATATTCTAGATTCATTACATGTAAAGTAAAACATTTCAAAAGTTTTTTTTGTTTGTTTTAATTTTGATGGTTAGAGCTTATACAGCTCATTTTAGAATATTTTCTAAGAGCAATCAAAACCAGGTTTTTCAAATCAGAAAAGTATGTTCATTTATGCACTCAATACTTGGTCGGGGCTCCTTTAGCACAAATGGCAGCATCAGTGAGGTGTGGCATGGAAGCAATCAGCCTGTGGCACTGCTGAGGCACTATTGAGCCTTCAGCTCAAGCCACTTCTGAAACAGAAACACCAAAGAGAAAAAGAACTGGACTGTGGTCCAAAGTCCTCTTTTTAGATAAAAGTAAATTTTGCATTTCATTTGGAAATCAAGGTCTGGAGTCTGGAGGAAGACTGGAGAGGCACCTTGTTTTTTGGCCAGTACCTGGATGGGAGACCTCCTGAGAAAACCATGTTGCCAGCAGCTCACCATGTGGTCTTGTTTGGGCCCTATAGCCACAGTTTCACACTTTTCCAAAGGCTTTTGTCCGTCATCACTGGTTGACATCTCTGGTGCTGGTTGAGAAGATTTACACTTTCAATGCAAAGTGCTTTGAGTGTTGAGAAAAAATGCTATATAAATGTAATGAATTGCTATTTATTATTATTATAGCTCCACGTTAGTAAATGTGACATCTATGGGCCTTCCTTGTAATTTTATCTGTTAAGACATGAAATAATGAATTATTGTTGGCCTGGCAGATTCTTTGGAACAAGTTTCTGAAACTGAGAACAGCACAGAGTTTGACAACTGGAGAATAACAATGAATATTGAAGTGGAAGTTACGCTCTGCTCCAAAAATGGGAATTTGCTGTGAACTTCATCTGTCATTCTGCAAAGTTCTTGACATTTTTATTCAGTAAGTTATAGAATTTTGATGTTTTGAAATGGTTTGTAATATAACACATTCATTGTGTTCTGTGTAACAAGTATTATATATATATATATATATTCAAAACAAGTTATTTACAGGGTTTCTGTCAGTCTTAATTCGCCTTCCACAATTAAGGCCTTAAAAGGTCTTGAATCAGAGCAGAAAGTCTTAAAATCGTAAAGTCAAGGAATTAAATGTTGCATGCTCTGCAAAAGAAAAAAAAATGAGTATCTTCCTCAGTGTTACTGTTTTGCTATCCAATACACATAAATTTTCTTGAGATGCAATTTGAATACAGTATATGAAATCTTGTTGAGAAATTCAACAAAAAGTGAGTTTATGCTCAAAAAAAAAAAATATACCAAATATCCATCATCCAAACCCATTGCCAAAAATCGTGTTCCGGGCCCCCTCTCCCTCATCGGGCCCTTGGAATCATCCTAACCTTCCCCCTGTTACGGCGCCCCTGCTTTGAATTATTGCTAATACAAGATCTTAAAAACAGTCTAGTCTTAAAAATGCCTTACAAAAAATCTTACATTTTAAAAAAAATTTGGCGTTGAGATAGCATAGCATAAATAGCATAAATGAGGTATAAGAACCATAAATTTACATGTTGTAATGTCAAGGAATGAAGCTGGTTGAAAGGTGTGATAAAGAAAAGTCGCAATATACTGTTTCTTATATGTTAAGTAAAAGTTACATATTACAGTAAAAGCTGCGCAGTGTTGGCAGTCAGTTTTGAACAAATAACAAACAAACAATAAATAAATAAAAATAAGAGTGAAACAATACATATAGTGATCAAGGGATATCCTGTTAGGCTATTTGGACACTTTCTGGTCATTCAATCTGTCCAGAAATATGTTCATAGTTACTAAAATGAGTAACACATGCGGTTAATCTGCTAGGTAACAATCAAAGACCAAATTGTAACGTCCAGGTTCTGTGGACAGGAGAACTAACCTCAGATGTTGCTGAGGATCTTGTTGATTTGAGCTCATTCTCGTACTGCTGTTTGAATATAAGAGAGATAAGATTAATAAGGGCCTGTTCATTTTTGTTTAGTTCACAGAACTAGATGTCCACTAGATGTCACACTGCACTCAGACAACACTGAGTCCATCCACAAGTTCCAAAGTCAATTATAATTACCGTTTGCTGATAGCACAGAAATTATAGAGTGCCATTAACTGAATCCTACAGTTCCTGTCGCAAAATTGATTATAAGTTTTCCTATAAAACAGGTATTTTTTTCAGTGTAAACTCCAAAAATTGATACATTCAAAACAAATGTTTAATCGCAGATATGTTGAAAATAGGCTGTTCGATTCAGTAATTGATAAGCTGTTTTCTGACTTGTTATTTATTTGTTTGTTTATATTTATATTGTGGAAAACTGTGCTTGTAAAAATGGCTGTCATTTTTCTCTAGAGGAGTTTGTGTTATTAGTAATTCTAAAGTAATGAAATACATTACAAATTACTTTTTAAAGCATGCATTTTGTAATCTGCACATAATTTTTTTTTTTAAGTAACCTTCCCAATCCTGCTGTTTTATGGTTTCTATGAAAGTTCCATATAGGCATAAATGTTTATTATTGTCGTAATTTTTTTTTTTATCTTGATGTTTATATTGGATATTTTTAGAACATGAGAAGTCGTCGAATCAAATACCAATTCTAGATCAGAAGTTTTTGAACATTGAGAGACGACACACTTCGACATTACATATTAAAATTTAGATTTAAAATGATTTTCAAAATGTTGGGTTTGGGTTATCACAATAATGGACAGTAGAATATGTTGTGTCGGAGTTTCTGTGAGAGCCACACACTGCGGTGAACTGCTGGACAATCACCATCCTGTCTGTGCTTTCATTTGTCCAGAGTAAAGTTTTTCCAGATGTACAAATGCTTCCAGACGAATGCGATACTCCGGGGTTTATGGCTTGTTAGTCGTGCACAAGCGAGGGGCCATAAGGTCACGGACTGTTGAACAGACAAAATGACTGATAAAGTACTCAGAGATCTGTTTCTTTGTTTCCTTCAGTCTGGCCACAGTCAGCCAAACACAGAGATCTCAAAGCGCAAGATTTCTAGAGACATTATTTGGATCCTAATTTATTTAATAGAGCATTTTTATCTATTTTAATCCATCTCATTAATCTAACAATTCATATACATGCATCACAGGGGAAATCTGTTATTGCTGAAATTATTTTCAGAGACTACATCACCTTAAAGGGTTAGTTCACCCAAAAATGAAAATTAGGCTGCGTTTTACTCACCCCCGAGGCATCCTAGGTGTATATGACTTTCTTCTTTCAGACGAATCCAGTCGGAGTTATATTAAAAATTGTCTTTGATCTTTCAAGCTCTATGAAACAGTTCACCCAAAAATTAAAGTTCTGTTATCATTTACACAACCTGTACAATTTTCTTTCTTCTGTTGAACACAAAAGAAGATACAGTATATTGAAGAATGTTGGTAACCACTGAATTGCTGGTAGCCATTCACTTTCATAGTCTGAAAAAATACTATGGAAGTCAATGGCTACCGTCATCTGTTTGGTCACCATCATTCTTCAGAATATCTTCTTTTCTGTTGACGGTAGCCATTGACTTCCATAGTATTTTTTCCCCATACTATGGAAGTCAATGTCTACTGTCAAATTTTTTTTAAATATCTTCTTTTGTGTTCAGCAGAAGAAAGAAATTC
>NW_015632469.1:10956-35342 GCF_001515625.1 Sinocyclocheilus rhinocerous
TTTACAACAGTGAGTGCAAGCTAGATTCAAGTGATTATTACGTTTTGAATATGGATATTTTTCTTACAAAAACGCATTGATTCGCTACAGGAGGCCTTTGTTCACCCCCCGGAGCCATGTGAGACACTTTTTTTTATGGATGGACGCTTTTTATTTAACTTCTTTTGGACTGAAGCAATGCAACACCCGCTGACTGCGATGATAGAGCTTGAAAGATCAAAGACAATTTTTAATATAATTCCGACTGGATTCGTCTGAAAGAAGAAAGTCATATAAACCTAGGATGCCTCGGCGGTGAGTAAAACGCAGCCTAATTTTCCTTTTTGGGTGAACTAACCCTTTAATGAAACAGTTCACCCAAAAATTAAAGTTCTGTTATCATTTACACAACCTGTACAATTTTCTTTCTTCTGTTGAACACAAAAGAAGATACAGTATATTGAAGAATGTTGGTAACCACTGAATTGCTGGTAGCCATTCACTTTCATAGTCTGAAAAAATACTATGGAAGTCAATGGCTACCGTCATCTGTTTGGTCACCATCATTCTTCAGAATATCTTCTTTTCTGTTGACGGTAGCCATTGACTTCCATAGTATTTTTTCCCCATACTATGGAAGTCAATGGCTACTGTCAACAATTTTCAAAATATCTTCTTTTGTGTTCAGCAGAAGAAAGAAATTCTTACAAGTTTGGAACAACTTGAGGGTGAGTAAATGATAACAGAATTTTTTATTTTTGGTTGAACTATCCCTTTACGTGATGAACTCTGTGTGGAGGAAATGTCAGACTCCTTTGTTTTGCTAAGGCTAATTGCAGGACTACTGTAGCATTGGATGCATCCATGATAATAAAACATGCTTCCTTAGTGTTTAATAAGAAATCAGAAGATGAATTTGCTAATTCAAGTCACTGTGCAACCTTTTATGTCTATTTACATCAAAATATTTTTGATTAATGCTGTTGTTCATCACTATGTTTTGGCCCAATTATGCATTTTTTGTGCTGTCAACATAAGAAGAGAATGCTATCTAGGTTCAGAGGGAAAGCCGAGTTGAACACGTGACTCGTGACCTGCACCATGTGAAAAAAAAGACTTCCTGCATGTGTTCAAGTTATCAGGAGTCAGTGTGAACTGCAGACATTTAAGTTCTTCAAAGGGCAGCTAGAATGAAACGCAGAGCCCTCATCCTCTATGCATTTATTCTAATACAAAGTTGATCATTTAAGCCCAAACTCCATGCCGTATATGTCTGTACAGATTTATCCAGTCCTAGCTTGCTATAAACAATAAACTTTATTATTCCTGTCTGGCATGGAACTGTTTCAAACACATAAGTAGAGCAGAACATCTAATCCTCTTTGCATGGAACAGCGCAACAACCTTTTATGTCTATTTACATCAAAATATTTTTGATTAATGCTGTTGTTCATCACTATGTTTTGGCCAATTATGCATTTTTTGTGCTGTCAACATAAGAAGAGAATGCTATCTAGGTTCAGAGGGAAAGCCGAGTTGAACACGTGACTCGTGACCTGCACCATGTGAAAAAAAAGACTTCCTGCATGTGTTCAAGTTATCAGGAGTCAGTGTGAACTGCAGACGTTTAAGTTCTTCAAAGGGCAGCTAGAATGAAACGCAGAGCCCTCATCCTCTATGCATTTATTCTAATACAAAGTTGATCATTTAAGCCCAAACTCCATGTGCCGTATATGTCTGTACAGATTTATCCAGTCCTAGCTTGCTATAAACAATAAACTTTATTATTCCTGTCTGGCATGGAACTGTTTCAAACACATAAGTAGAGCAGAACATCTAATCCTCTTTGCATGGAACAGCGCAAACATTTATCTCATTTTTGGTGACCCATGAAATGACTGCCTGAAAAGTACAAGTTTGAAGTGTAAAAGTTCAGTATTCCCAGATGTAATGAGCACAAAGGAAACTCAACTGATTATAATTAATTCTCAATGGCGTGTCTGAAATGACAAAAAAAGTTGAACTCAGGACATGTGAGCTGCAGAAGTGTGAGGAAAAGTGACTGGAGATACAGACATCACCTGGAAGACATTATGAAGGGAAAGAACTGTGACATTCGGTTATTTCTCATGCTACAAAAGTCTTTTTTTTTTAAATAGTGTAGGAATTGCTCATTGTTATATTCATAAAGTTCAATGGAGTGAAAAAATGCCAATGTTTGACCATTTGGCATTCGGTTATTTATTTTGCTACAAAAATCTGTGTTTTTATTTGATTTAAATGTAATAACTGCCCATTGTTGTATTCAAAAAGTTACATGCAATTAAACAATGCCAAGGTTTGAACAACCTAAAATTGATATTAAAATATATTTGGAAACAATATCCAAAAGTAAAAACTTGAAAGCAAGAACTTTGTAGCTGGTAAAAACATGTTTCGTAATTATGTCTAAGTCTATGTTCATATTTATAGATATATTCCTGACATGCTTGGTTATATGTACTGTTGTATGCAAAATATGTTTTGTACCCAGTAATAATAATAATAATAATATTAACTTCTTAGCTTCTGCAGCATCCCCCTTATATCCTGTGGATTTCCCAGAAAAAGCCAATGTCTTAGAGTAGCAAACCACAAGAGTATTAAACAAAAGAACTTAATAAGACAAAAATAATTTAATAAGAAGAAACCTTTTCAATTTTGACTACATGGCCCATATTAGCCTTGAATGTTAGTGTTAGTTTCACATCGCCAGATTTCAGCATTAAGTCAGGTCTGGTTTGCAACTTATCCTGGCCAAAAAAAAAAAAAAACGCCCACTTGGACAGGAAAAATCTCTGACACCCACATGAAAACCTATGACAATTTCTTTAGGTGTGGGTTTAGTTTAGACTTCCCTGTGCAATGGTCCGTGCAGGACTGAGGGCGTTCATGTGGTACTACATTAGTAAAACCTTAACTTAAAACAAGACGTGATGTTTGCGTTTCTCTTAACTCTTAAAGTAGCACAGGGGATTGTTCTAACAAGATGCCTCAAGCTTATCCTGGCCAAACAAACCAAAGAATAGGCCAATGAACACAACATGCATGCCAGAAAACAAACAAAACCCCTGATTTGGGCCACACAATGGCCTTGGTAAGGAAGATAGATCACACAGCAGTGTACAAATCTAAGGGTTCTTTTCTTGTACATTTTATGACCTTCATCCGTTGGGATGTTGCAATAGCACCACAAAACAAACCTCAAGAGGGTGATTGGGATGGAGTGTATGTGTGCTGCTTATTATACGGCTACTTGGCAAATGAGTAAACATGAAACATTAATTTGAGTTTAAATGACTTTTATTAGTGTGATACTGTATAATTATATATCAGTTATACAGCTTAGCCATTGTGGGGCTGTGCGATTCGGTAACACCAGAATATTGACCAATTCTCACTATTAACTAGTTGCTTATTAGCATGCCTGTTGGCTGTTTATTAGTACTTATAAAGCTAATATTCTGCATGGCCATATTCTACAATACCTAAACTTAACAACTACCTTACTAACTATTAATAAGCAGCAAATTAGGAGTTTGTTGAGGCAGAAGTCGTAGTTAATGGTTTGTTAATAGCAACAACTGGACCTTAAAATAAAGTGTGACCTGTGATTCATTGTATTTTAGCTTCAGCTATTTTGGCTTCCAACAATAATGTAAGTACGATAATCAAGATAAAACGATTCATGTGCCGCACTGCATCCAAATCAGTCAAATTATGTAATGTGACTGTCAAAAAACTGCAGTCTACACTCTTAAAAATAAAGGTGCTTCAAAAGTTTCTTCAAGCGATGCCATAGAAGAACCATTTTTGGTTCCGCAAAGAACCATTTAGTCAAAGGTTCTTTAAAGAACCATCTCTTTCTTACCTTTTTATAATCTGAAGAACCTTCTTTCGACACAAAGAACCTTTTGTGAAACAGAAAGGTTCTTCAGATGTTAAAGGTTCTTTATGGAACCATTTAGACAAAAAGGTTCTTCTATGGCATCGTGAAGCGCCTTTATTTTTAAGAGTGTAGTGTGTGATGTGCTTGATATCAAAAGAGTTAAAAAGATGAAATATATTTAGATTAAATTAGATTAAATATATTTATTCAGTTTTAAAGTGACAGCAGCCTAATATACTTGCTGCAAAAGAACAAGAAATAAATCACTCACTGCTCTTGACTGAATAACTTTAGTAGCTTTAATAAGACTAAATGTGTATTTAATTCATACAGTGAAAACTATGGAGTGTTTTACTTTTACATTTAGTAGGTTTTTAACTGAATACTGTACTGTTAGTTTGACTCGCACAAAAAATGTAAAGAATTGTTTATTTTATTTGTATTTTTTCTATTGTATTTGTTCTATTCTTTGTCATTTTATTATTCTTAAATTATTAATGACTTTTTACTTGTCTTCTATAATTGTTTCAGGACTTTTTTTACATGACACTTACATTAGTTAGCCTAGCATTAGTCTCCGCTATGGTAACTGGTGTGTGTGTGTGTGTGTGTATATATATAAGATGCACATAATTGGTGTGCATGCGCGATCAAAATAAAAATACGATGGGTTCATACCGCTCATTTGCGTACTCACATGTTTAACAGCTGTTAATACACAATCACCGTTTTAGATCGACTAACTGTAATACTGTATAAGATTTCCATTTGAACTGAAAGTATAAATCTAGGCTACTGTATGCGCTGCCGTTTTGCTCATAGCAAAATGCAAAACTGTGACATTTCATTTCATTCACTGACATGCAACCCGCCAAAATAAAAGCTTGAAAACATAAAAATAATAAATAATAACATTATGAAAAAAAAACTTATGGACTCACATAAGCATGAAAAAAAGTGATTTTTTTTTTATTTATTTCGTGGTGTTTGTGAAAAAGCTATTGTTAATGTGAAAGAACTGTTGGTAATTTTGTTGCAACACAGTAGATAAAAACAGGATGATGCAAAAACTCACTAAGTACTGTATGTAACAAGCTTGGCCTTGTGTTGACTCGACTTTGCCCTCGGCTAGAACACTTATAAGCTCTCTATTCTGAAGCTGAATGTCTGTGTAAAGTCACATCCATTTAACAGGGTGTGGAATAATAATGGGCATGACATCATTTGTGTTGTAATGATTAATACAGTGATGTTTAGGTAAGAAGCTACACATTTTCTCTGTATTTGTTATGTTCTGAAGTGTATCTGATGTTGACCTTTTTTAAAGCGCAGTCATAAATCAATGATAAAAAAGATAATGTTATTTCAAAGGTGAGGATGCAGAATTATACTATCATTGGTAGCTGAAAACCAAATCAAACTGGCCAAAACATGACTTCTGCAGAAGTGTCCTGAGCAGATTCAGACCTTGTTCTGTCAGGTGACCTGACAAAGGAGTCACAGTTTGTAAGCATTTATGACTGTTCTGGTTAATCTTAAACCTTTGATCCAATACCCTCTTTTCCCAAGCCAGGTTCTTCTCTTTTCCATATGTTTGTATGCTTTTGTCTATGATTCAAAGGAAATTTTCATGTCATCTTGCAGACCGTCAGCTCCACAAGTTGTTTTTTTTTCTTTCACACCTGTATTTTTTCATAAGTCAATGAAATAAAATAAAATAAAATAAATAAGAAAGCTGCAGTTTTACATGCAGTGAGCATGAGGTAGAAATGAGGTAGGAAGAATCAACCAATGAAAAGCCCAAGGCTGTTTGTCATGGAGTATTATTCACTTGCTCTGCATATGTGACACACATCAACTCCTTTTTTAACACACAACACTATTAAGTATTAAACAGGACCATCTGTCAAACACATGTTTGTTATTCATGAAAAGTCTAAATGCTTTACTTCAACTTCGAAGAATAGATACATATTTTATTATTTTTGTATGTGAAGCCTTTGAATAGCCCCTACATTTGATCTTTCCCTATTCCACACGGCTCTCCCTACATGTGATAAAGCACATATAGTCCTACTGTACTCAGAAGTTGGACATGATTGCACATCACGTCATCTACAAATACATCTGCTACTAATATTCCATATAGCATTATGCTAACAACGTGAATAAAACAGTCTAATTTTCTCCAATATGTTCATTGCCTTCAGGAATTGGTTAGGAAATCTATATTACCGTTCCAAATCTCGTACTGTAAAGCAACATATTAATTTTGACTTTCTGCCAATTGGATAGTTGTTTGGAAAAATAAATGCGGTGAAGAGTTGGGGTCAAGGAAAATGGATATGAACAGTGTCGACTTTATCTTTATGTTTTGACTGATGTTTGCAATGTTGAAACTGTTGAAAAAGGTGAGGGTTTGGCTGCTTTACCAAACTAATGAGCGTGACCAAACTAAAGAGACGTATTTTTTGCTCATGTTGGTTAAATGTGCCGGGATTCATTCATATGAGCACCGCTGACCATTTTGTTTGTCTGATTTACAAGTATTGTCTGGAGTAGGCTACAAGTAATAGTGTATATGATGCCACACTAAATGGAAAAAAACAAAGGCACATAAAATGACCTTATGCATCAGAGAAACAAGTGTAATGCCATCTTTAGAATTTTGTCTTTAAACTTCCTTTTTGTGGTAGCTCTATAGACCAATTCAGAGTAGACGTCACAGTTACATCACTTGCAGAAAAACACTGGGAACAAGTGGAGATAAATGGAAGGATTTGGAATTCTATATTAACAGGAAAATAGAGTGTATGATAGAAATTAGTATATTTGATGTACTTTTTTATACAGAAAACGAAAATTTGAATTGTAAAGAACAACATATTATACATTTGTTTATTTTGTTAGGAAAATTCCATATACATAAGAAGAAGTGGGCTCAATGTAAACCAAATTTTGTACCCTATCCGTGAAATTCTCTAGCCGTAAAGGCTATCTCTCCCGGGTTTTCTGCAACCATGATGCGCGCGCATCCTGAATGTTTACAAACCTATAATTGGTCTATTGCATAGCTGTGTAAGAGTAGCCTAATTAGCTAGTGAAGTGGATTTACGTAGGCCTATTTAAGAGTTAACGAAAGTTATCATGATGGGCATTGTAATGTTCGAAGCAGATGTCATAACAACAATGTCATTCTTAATTCGTACGAGCTTACCTTCAGGCTGTGAAAATACAAACGTAGACAGAAGACAACGAGCAGCGCTAAAAAGGGGCGGAGCTACAATTCTAAACAATTCAAACGTTTTTTTTTACGTGAAGATCATTTAAAAAATCTAAGAAAAAGAGAAACAAATAAATCTAAAACTAATATTTTTCCATTATAAAGAACCTTTTGTGGAATTCATGGAACCACAGATGCCAACAAAGAACCTTTTAAGAGTGTCACTAAAAAGCAATTGAGCTGTTTTGTTGTGAGATAAATAAGCCCAATTGGGTCCCAGTTGGCTTTCTTTCTCGCTCTAAAAAGTCTTCATTGCGTATGATGTTGTGTTAATTTGCATATGCACCGAATTAATTGTGTGTTCTGTTGCACTGAAGCCTTAGAGAAGAAAATGTGTTTTGTTCTTAACTTGTTTGCTATGTTTGGGAAATATCACATTCATAAAATTTCGATGGGCCAAAAGTACACCTAGTTTTGTGCAATTTAAGTTTGAGCTTTGTCAAGTGCTAAGGCCAAAAAGACTATGGATTGTTGTAAAGCCTTGAAATGTTATCCTTTTTAAGGATTATCATATTTATTTTGTAATTATTGATAAGGGCTTGTTTCAATACCCCTCTGTATATAGTTCTTCATTTGTGTGTTGTTTATTAAGCAGTTTTTTTGTTTTGTTTATTATTATTTTTTATATTTTTATTGATTTCTTGCTGTTATTATTTTTACACATGGCGTGTGAGTAGTTACTAGATAAAGTAAAAAATATATATATAAAAAAAAAAGAAAAAAGGTTGTGTTGTAGTGGGTGGGTTGTGAAGCTGTGTATGGTTGTCATAGCGGCGCTGTTCCTCCCCTGAAGCAAGCGCTGCTGGGAGTTGCTCCTCCTCACTCGACAGCACTAGTTTTATTTAAAGAGTGAATGAGGAGAGCGCAGTTTTTCTGCTGTGGATACTGTTTGAATCAAATATGTCTCACACTGTGACTCTCACCGGTCCCTCGCCGTGGGGTTTTCGTCTGGTGGGCGGACGGGACTTCAGCGCACCGCTCACCATTTCAAGAGTACGTCTTTTCTTATTCTTCTCTTTAATGATGAACTTTTTTTTTTACAATGCAACGGAGGCGAGGGCCTCTTTACACCCGGCGTGCTATTTCACTGTAAAGATGTAACATAACATTTTTGGTTTACATCTCTAAAGATAGATGAACTACTTCACAACTCTTGCTTTGCGTTGTATGTTGTGTCGGTTCTGTTACAGTAGCAAGATAGTGACCGTCTTTGCATTTGCGTCCCACTTTGTAACGAAAATAAGACACTGCAGGTGAATAGGGTAAAAAAAAATAACTAATAGTTATCGCCTTACTTACCGAGCTGATTGGTTACATTGATAATTGCAAAAAAAAAATTGTATTACAAGTTTTCTAAAATTTTAGGTTTAAATATGCACATGAGTCATATTTAATGAAATATGCGCTAATTTGCATAAATGTCTAGTACAAAATCTAAACACTGGATGATGTCTGTTTCAAAATTGTTTAGAACTACAACTATTGTTTAGTTTTTTTGACATATTAGAGTCAAAAGTTTTTTATCTCCTTTTTGTTACTCCATAATTCAGAAAATGCTTAGAACGGACAGAAAACACTATATTTTCACAATTAGTTGGGGAATAAAATGTTGTATATAATCAAGCAAATTCTATATTAAATTTCACATGATTTTGTTGTTCACACCGCTGTGTCAAGCAAACATATTGGTCAGAAGTTGCTCTTTTATGCTCATTAAACTTAAGTTCTTAGTTTGGTTCCATTGAAATATAAACAACGTCATCTTCAAAAATCTCTTCAGAGAAATAAGAGGAGAAACATCAAGAGAGTTGTTGACTTACAGTTTGAGCATATAGCTGTAAAATTAATAGCATCCGTCAGATGATTTGATCTTGGAAGAATCTAAACATTTTTGAGTTCATATTAAGATCTCTTACAATTTGGGCTGAGGAGTTGAGAGATTTAGGAGAAAAATGTAAAAAGCAAGAGACTTAAAGGGAAAGTATACCCAAAAAGGAAAATGATGACAGCATCATTTACTCACTGTAAAGCTATTCCAAACGTGTACGAGTTTCTATCTTCTGCTGAGCACTTAAGGAGATATTTTGAAGAATGTTCATAACCAAACAGCTGACGGTAGCCATTGACTTCCATAGTATAATTTTGCATCAACTTTTTAGTTACCCACTTTCTTCAAGATATCTACTTTTGTGTTCAACTGAAGAAAAAACAGGTTTGGAACAACATGAAGACGAGTAAATACTGACAGAATTTAGATTTTTGGCCAAACTGTCAATTTATGAAGAGATCACATTTAAGATATTTCAGAGATCGCCTTTGTGATTTTCACATTTCTTTGGGCACTGACTTCGATGCTTCTCAAATGAATGAAAAGCTGAATCATGCTGGACAAACCCTATCATTTACTGCATATTTGTGGTCAGTAAATGCTTGTGCCAGAAGAAATCTTATTCAGCTGCCTTCCACTTACATTGCTTTAGAAAAGCGGCAGCTGGTTTTCACCAATTAATATTTACAGCCAGCCGGGGCTTTATCTGTGGTATGAAGTGGTCGTGGATGTTTAGTCTACTCCATCCATCCATCCATCCATCCACCCGTCCAGTGGATGAATGGATGGAGTGAATGTAGGTACAGTTTTCTAGCTGTTGGTTAGAGCTAATAAAAATCCAGATGCAGATCCTATACAAATAAAATAACCCCTAGCCAGAGTAAGAACCTTGCGTTGAATGCTTTTGATGTTGTGCAGGCCAAAGAAACATCTGCAACTTGTAAAGATAGCAGCTTGATCGTACTGAAAGCTGGTGAAAGGCTCATCAGCAGCACAGGTTTGAGCACGAAACTGGTAAAGTAGAGGCTCGGCTTCGGATATTTTGTGTTCACATCCTGTGAAGGTTTCCGTCTGGCACTGGGGATAGATTTCCCAGTAAATGCTGAGATTAATAGGTCAGCCACAGGTTTTGTTACGGAAAGTGTCTGTTAGGGTTGCAGATGTTAAGTTGTCCGTTGGCAATCCAGAATCAGAATGGAAAACCTCCAAATGGAATGAGGTAACAGTTTAAACACAACCCAAGATGCAATTTTAGTAAAATGAGTGTGGACAGCTGATTCGGATAAAGTGGCAGATGCATTGGTAATATGGAGACGTTGTGTTGAAATCTGCAGTTACAATAGCCATAGGGTCTCCACAAACCTTGTTGTAAAATGCTTTCGCTTCTGGGCTAATGAGTTGAACATTTGGTGTTTTCCTGGTGAATGTGAGAGCGGTGAGGTAAAAGCTGACTGAATCACTGCCAAGCGTGCAATACATAACAAATTGTCAGCACTTGTCCAGACTGACAAACGTGGCCATCCATTCACAGGAATTCACAGCCCCGTGTCACACAGAAGGCAGAATTGAGCAATGCTTTCACTACTCTTCACTACAAAAATAACTGAAAAGATCTGAATCTCATTTTCATTCCTATGATAAACCCAAAATTGTCCGAACAGGTTAAGCATGCACCATCTTATAAACATATTTACTCTGTTAATCTTCAGTGTCTGGCTAGTATCCCTTGGGAATTTCACAAGGCTAATTTATTGCATCCAGGGCCTTCCTCTTGTTATTGCTCTGTAAGGGCATGCAGTAATGCTGGCATGCTGCAGCTCATTGTCCACAGCCCTGCATTCGTAGCACAGCCACATTCCAGGAAGCCATGTGACATTATTCAAAAAGTAGCAAATAGGAGATTTTCAAGCACAGGACTCATCAAAGTTCACAATTGTTCAGCGTCATGGGCGTTTTGCCATGCAACACTGTTAAAGTTGAGTGTCTGTTCAAATGCTCTATACAACTGGTCGGTTGCATCTAAAAAAAAAATGAGTCGCTGCTCTATTCTGACAGGGTCATGGACGGTAGGGAAAAAACAATGCTTAATGCTAAGGATTGCCTAATCAAACAATGCTTGTCCAAAAAAACTCGTTATTTCAATGTGAATTCATCTGATGGTAGGTAGAAGCTAGGCAGATGCCAGCACTGACAGGTTGCGTGACGTGCCCCCATCCTTGAAAAACAATACAAAAGAACAAACGTTCAAGAAAATATGTTCCAGTTTACAATAAACACGGGTCGAGTTGCAACAAAGATAAACATGGTTCGGGCTGACCACAACGAAAGCATGATTCACTGTTGCATGGCAAGCATATTCGTAATTTGTTGGGACTTCAGTGTAAAATCTGGATCCTGAAGCTAAACTGGTTTAGAACAGTGGCTCTATACTAAATTGTTTTTTGGAACTTTGTGTCATACTGTGTTTATCACAAATGTAAAGCGTTTGGTCTGGAAGGATAAAAAATAAGCAGTTATACAGTGAAGGCTTGTGAAACATTCAGGATAGGTTGTTGTAAACCGCTTATGACATTGTGGTACTGGGTACCATTTTTGACTCTTTATATCCAATTTTCAGTGAGTGTTCAGTGAACAAAGTACACATTTTCAGCAACCTAGTATACATGGTTTTTCATATTCCCATTATAATCATTAAACATTTTAAGGGATATATAACACATATTTTTATTTTGACAACTAACCCATCCTTTCTCCTCATCATTATCTCTACATTGTCAAGCTCTGATAATGTATTTCCAATGTTTTTCTCTGTAAAGCTAAGGTTTTTGGCCAAAACAAACTTGATTTTTCTTAGATCAATGTGAAAAATTTGCCTTCACACTCTCAGAAAAAACTAAAGCTGTAACTCTGTGGTGGTACTTCTTCAATAGATACACTTTTGTACCTTAGATACTAATATGTACCTTTAAGCTACCAATATGGATTCAAATGTGTACCTTTTGAAAAGGTCCTGCCCTAGTGACAGCTTTTGTATCTTTTTTTCTGAGAGTTCACATCACATAAATTGTTCTCTGTAACTAGTCATTTTCTGAGCAGGGTAAACCAAGATGTTCTAAGATAAAACACCATGTGTCTTAGTGTGACTCAGGACAGTCACACATGGCATTGAAGAAATGGGATGAATTAGTCTTATTAGTAGGTCAGGAGCTTCTGTTTGCAAAATATTTAGGGTTGTGCATATGTGCTTGGCTTATTATAGGCAGTTTGCTGATATAGTCATGTAGTTAATGACATTTAGGTAGGCTATATCCCACTGTAATAACAACAGCCCTCGGTGCTTGAGTCAAGTGTTCTGTACTTAGGAACAATTTCAGGCAATTTCCTGGCTTAACATCCAAAGTGGTCTTTTGTGCATTTGGAGGTCTTTGAATACTTCAACTTAATTGTATCTACAGTGTGTATTTATAATGGATCTTTAACAATAGTGATTATCTCAGTATCAAATTATTTTAGCTTATTTTTATTTCATTTTACTAGGGCTGGGCAATATGGCCAAAAATATTATCACAATGTTTTTTTTTTCTCCATATCATACGATATCAGTATTCATCACAATAGTCGTTTACCATTAAAGGGGAAGGAAATGCTTTCCACATGTTTGTTAGACCTTTAGATTGAATGTAAAGATATTTTGTTTGTTCACAATTATGATTTAATACAAATTTATCATAAAAACAATGGTGTCTACTTAAATTCATAAAACTTTATCAGTTTAATCAGTCTTTTAAAATGTAATGAAATGAAGACATAATTTACAACAAAACGTTGCATCTTTATCAAATAATATGCTGTACTGTATAATTGTGTAAATAAAAAATGCCATGGTTGTATGATATTCCTTAAAATTATTATTATTATTATTATTATTATTATTACTTGAAAATACATTTTAGTATAGAATAGTAATATATTTCTGTCATAAATTCTTCAAGTTAAACTGGACTTTTATTTTGACAGGTTGTTGTGAAGGTCTTTCAGTTTCAGTGTGGTAGTTTTTCCCTAATAAAATGGTTAGCCTATTAGTGAGAAGCACTGACTGGCTGTTGTCATAAATTTGATCGAGACTCAGTATGATATCATTTTATCGCCCAGCCGTAATTTTTACTATGCCAGGTTACAGAAGCAATTAACATTTTGCTGTAGATCAGAATGTTTTTTGATACCTGATTTCTACATGCATCCATTTTTTAAACAACTTGTCATTGTGGTAAGTGATTTCTACATGTAATGCTCTATTGTGAAACACTTCTTTTAACAAAGTAGAGTATAGATTTATAATATCAACCTTATATGACAGTTCCTTACTAACATAAAATGTATATCTAATGGTTAAAATAGCTATTTGCATTGCATCGCTAAGTATATTTTGATCCAGAGATCAAAAAATGGTGGCTGCTGTAAAACCTAATGACCAGTTTTATCCCCACAAACTGAACAGATAACCGATTTTAGTTTGTGAGATCTCAAAGCCAGTGACTGCTGGCAGGATGAGTGATAAGGGTACGTGAGATGATATAATTACTGAAAATTGTTGTCATGTGTAGAGAACACGAGCAGCTGAAGTCTAACACATAAATGCTTTTTTGAAAGAATTTAGCCATTGTTTACTGTAATTGTTTAAAATACTTTAAAAAAAAAGAATGTTCGGTTCTTGCTTCTCATGAAAACTGCTTGTCATTAAAACCATATCTAGATATATATTTATCAATAAAATCAAAAGAAAAAAACAGAAACTTGGTTTTACATAGTTTCAATTATATGCCTTTTTATTTTTTTGAATAATTTTTATTACAAAGATCTTTGGCATTATGATGTTCCTTTTATGACTCATTATTTCCTTTTCTATTGTCAGAAAAAAAAAGTCTCTCATTACTGTAAGTAAAAGAAGAAAAAAAATCCAACATAGGCTCATTGGAAAAACTTACCCATACTTACAATTCACTGCAGTTTCCAGCTGAAATGGCAGTAAAACACCTTTTAATCGTTTTAATCTTTTTAACACAACTTTTAATCCTTTCCACACAAATTATGGTTAATTGATTAATAAAGACTTTTTCCTTGCACAGTACTCTTATAATCTCAGAACACTTTTAGTGTACAATATAGTGCAGGGTACCAAAACATTTTTTGTCAGCAGATCCCCTTATAAGTAAAATATTTACTTGATATATCCTCTGGGATTTTAGGTTAATATTTTAATAATTTAATGACACATTGAGTCCTCTAAAGAAAGTTAAATTGTCACATGACATGCAAGTAAACAGATAAAATATTTAATCTTTTTTTTTTTTGTGCAAATTTTGTTATTATTTTATAAAATATTTAAATAAAAATTACTATTAGTGGTAGTAGCAGTAGTAGTAGTAATACTAACTGTAATAAACTGTTGCCATGTTGCCAGTAATAAACTGTCAACATGGAATGTAAGGACTCTCCTGGACTTGCATGGTTCCTCTGACAGACCTCACCGGAGAACAGCCCTGATCGCTGCTGAGTTGAGCCGTTACAACATCGATATTGCAGCCCTGTTTGAGACCAGGCTTCTGGATGAAGGTTCTCTAACAGAGGAAGGGACGGGTTACACCTTCTTCTGGAAAGGTTTCCCTCCAGGTGGACAACATCTCTATGGAGTAGGATTTGCCATCAAGAATACCATTCTACCAAGTCTCACAGAAATACCTGTTGGCATTAGTGAAAGGCTAATGACCCTCCGTATCCCCCTGGCAAAAAAGCGTTATGCCACACTTCTCAGTGCCTATGCACCAACTTTACCATCTGAGAATGAGGCCAAGGAATGCTTTTATCAGGCACTGGATGAAGCTCTTTGCCGGATCCCTAAGAGTGACAAGATCCTCTTGCTTGGGGATTTCAATGCTAGGGTCGGACAAAACAACACAATATGGAGTGGAGTACTAGGCAGGCATGGCATTGGTAGGGTGAATGCAAATGGTATGAGATTATTGACTCTTTGCTCTGAGCATAACCTCACCATAACCAATACCATCTTCCAGCAGAAGGCAAAGTATAAGACCTCGTGGATGCACCCTCGCTCTAAACACTGGCACATGATTGATTTTATCATTGTGCGGTGTAGTGACATCAAGGATGTTCTCATCACTCGTGCCATGAGAGGTGCAGAGTGCTGGACAGACCATCGTATGATTGTGGCCAAGCTCCATATGAAAGTGCGCCCCCCCCCTGCGGCTGCAAAAGCCCAACAAAAAGAAGCTAAATTGTAACCGTTTGATTACATACATATGCCCCACCTGTAATCGAGTGTGTGGATCCAGGATAGGACTGTTTAGCCATCAAAGATCTCACCGATAAAGGCGTGGACGTCGTCATCGGATTCGATGGACAACCGAGAGAGTAATAGTAGTAGTAGTAGAATGTTTTAATACTAATAATAAAACCGTAAAATAAGTAAAATCGAAATAAAGTAAAAATGCAAAGTAAAAATTAAACATTTGATAATATTTACAACAATTTTATTTTACACTACAATACTAATGTTAATGTCTAAATTTCTTCACTTTCAAATATTCAAACCATCAAGCTTATAACAATTCAAATCCTTTAGCTTTTGTTTTGGCAGAATATTGGTGAAGTTCTGTTCACAAAAAAAAATATTGAAATCATGCATGAATCATGTAAATAAAGAGAACATGGTGCTTGCAATGCCAAGGTCATTGGTTTCATTCCCAGGTAATGCATAATATTCTTACACAGTACTTGCAGTACATTATTAATGCAAATTTTAATAATAAAAAATGTTTTGACAAGATGTTTTTAATTGCTGAGTGGTAATGAAAATTAGTGTTCTTTTCACAGTGCAATAACAATGTTGTGAATTATTTATGTATTTATTTATTGATTGATTGATGTTAGCAAAATAAGTTTTTCCCCACATTAAAGTAATGAGAATTTAAGGGGAAATTTGGATCATTGTGCAATTTTTTTCCCCCTTTTTTGGGATGAAATTAATCATTTCTTTGTGAGATTTATGCTAAGCATAAATAATCTTGAATAATGATAGGCAAGTCTTGCAACTCATAGAGTCAAAAAAGCAAACTAATCAGAGCTACAGTACCTATGCCTCATAAGCGTGGATGCGTCACATTGAATAGTCATTACATTTCACTTTAGTCAAGTGAGTGACTGATCAACTGTCATTGGTCTAGTTGTCGGCTTTGTCTCACTGATGGTTTCCAGTCAGTCAGTAATAGTACCTGGCAGGCGCTGCAGTGTCTTGGGTGTGGTGCTTCCTTAACCTTTCTTTTGTTTGTCTTTTGTTAGATAACACCTGCGAGTAAAGCAGCGCTGGCCGATTTGTGCCCTGGAGACACCATCCTAGCCATCAATGGAGAAAGTACAGAGACCATGACACACATGGAGGCTCAGAACCGCATTAAAGCCTGCACAGATCAGCTCGTGTTGGCCATCAGCAGGTAATCTGCCTTACTGTCCATACATTCACATGGAGGTACAAGAGCTGTCACTGGGGCGGTACCTTGTGTACACTTTTGTGCTTTATTAACCCCTGAATGGTGTATATTAGTATCTAAAGTGTACATTTTAGTACCTAGATGGAATATCGTAGTACCTTTTGAAAGGATACTGCCATAGTGGCAGCTTTTGTATTACTCACCCTCATGTTGTTCCAAACCTGTGAGACCTTCGATCATCTTCGGAACACAAATCCGAGAGTTTTCTGACTCTCCATAGACAGCAAGGCTACTACCACGGTCAAGGCACAGAAACGTAGTAAGGACATCGATAAAATAGTCCATGTGACATCAGTGGTTCAACCGTAATTTTATGAAGCTATGAGAATACTTTTTGTGCGCAAAGAAAACAGAAATAACGACTTTATTCAATGATTTCGTCTCTTCCGGGTCAGTCTGCCGCCATTCACGACAGTAACACGACGCATGCGTGTGATGCAGGTCTGACGTGGAACATGCATGCAAATGGTGGTGGAGACTGACCCGAAAGAGAATAAATTGTTGAATAAAGTCGTTATTTTTGTATGAGACTACAGATATAAACGTCTAGTATTTTATGTACAATAAGCAAATTAATTGCAACATAAAGGGGGAAAAAAGTGGAGATAAGGTTAGAAAGCATGAAGCTTGCGAATGCCAGAATGTCAGTCTGTCAGTCAAGTCCAAAGCAAGACGCAACACATTATGACAACAACATTTAAGATAGTCTGACGGCAGATGAAAGTAAACGGTAAATAAATGACTTTTGAGTGATTCGTTACTAAAGTGTGCATCAAATACGCTAAACATGGAAGCTTGAACGTGTGTGAGGTGCTAGAACAGATCTCATTGGTTCTTATGCGTCATGCATGGCGGTTGGCAAAGCTTCTGGAAGGTGCATACCGCCACCTACTGCAAGACCCCGGCATGACAGCTGATGTAAAATAACGATCAGACTTAGGAGAGCCGATACCGATCAGTTTAAAAAATGCTTAATCGGTTCGGGACATCCCTATAATATACACGCCGTGGTTCAGCTGCGAGCTACAAACACTACCAGTGTAAAAGAACAATGAGCATGCGCTGTTTCCGCTCTGCTTACGCATCCAGTATGAAACGGCCACTTTTCATTGATTTTCACATCTCATTTTAATCGTGACAGTCGTAATAAATTATGTTTAATTGTTCAACCCCCTTATCTTGAGCTTGAGGGGTAATTTTGTTCATTTATTTGGTGCATTTATGCCCCAAGCCCCTGTACAATTCTGACCCTGCTCTATAGTCAATTCTGTGTTGACAGAACAGAAACAAACTTATGTGCTGATTTTTGTGTCCATTTTTATTCAACCACAGGAAACATTGAACATCATTCTCCTTAATGTGATAAAAGACAATCCTTTTCACACCAACAGAATTTTGTGTGTGAGTGTGAGATTAACCCAGAGGCATCATATGCTACATCATGCCATATTTGGTGTGTGTTCTCAGAGCGAGCTGCTCTTGTTATTTGGAAAAGCCCTGAACTCTTGTTAGACCTGCTCATATATCATCTTTCGACATTAAGTGGTACATTCACATAGGAGTAGTAAATTTATTTAAGGATACTCTGGGTTGTTTATACTCAGCATTCGACTGGGAACTTTAGAGACTCCTTTAGTTTTCCTCCACAGCTGATCACATTTCAAAACCTTCAGCCTAGCTTTTTTCACACCAGTAAATCTACATGACTAGAGTAACAACAGAATTCTACATTGTGTCAACATCTGATCTCTGCTGTCTTCATAGGTGTTTTTTATGGCCTGCATAGATGGCCCTGTGAAGGTCACGTGACAGCATTGTAAATGCAAAAACATGGCCCCCCCCCGTATCTATTGGTATGTGACCTTTAGCATATGCCAGTGAGTCATTTGTATTAGTCTGTGCTTTTGAAATGAGATGTGCGCTGGCACGATAAGCACCGTTTCATTCCAGTGTACATGGATGTACTGGAGCAGGGCGGGGAAACTGATTACAGACTGCAGATTCTGTTTTCCGTGTGTTTGGATGGAAATACCTAAAACATGCCACCCAGAATCATATTGAATTATATTCTTCTTGAGACTTTGTATTAAACATATATTCAAAATCAAAATCAAAAACAATAACGTTATGTTATTCAAATATTATGCACATTTGTGGAAACTGTATAGAACTACTGTAGGGGTTTGTGTCACACTATTATGATTAGATGGAAGAAATCAAGCAAATCATATGTTAGTTGCTGTTTCAGTTGGGAGATGCATAGATGATAAATAAATTTTAAAAAATGAGTGACACATTATAAATAAGCCAATTCAGGTGTAACCAAAGAATGTGCTGCCACTTCGAAAAACAAAACTTCTACTGTATAACCCGTGTTAAAAAGCAGGTTCTACCAGTTAAATCAAATGTGCATGTCAGTTTAGATTCAAGAATAAGATTTAAGATTCAGGAGAAATCAATACTGGATTATTCACAGTAAACTGTGTCATTTGTGCCAAAGGGAAGTTTTTTTTTTACTTTCAAGAAATCATATTTTCCCACCAGGGTTACAACTGCCATATACCACCATATACAGTATATGTGCCCCCCATAACATTTAGAGTACAAGTCAACAAATATGAGTTTTTCAGTGGTTGGTTGTTAAACTACTGCCTATAATGCTAAAATGTGGTTATAACCTGGTCAAGTATCAACAGTTTTTATTATAACTATCCCCTATGTTATTTTAGCCCTGTCACAGCAAGACTGGAATTTATGTGCTTATGGAGTGAATTGAGTAAATAACTGATTACACTGTGGTAGTATTACAATCAGTGTTGGGGGTAACGCATTAAATGTAACGTGAGTTACGTAATCAGATTACTTTTTTTCAAGTAACTAGTAAAGTAACACCTTACTTTTAAATTTACAAAGAAATAATCTGACAAAGAATACAAAGAATAATCTGTTTTCACATTTATTTACTGACACCTCTCCTGTCCCTGTGTTGAGAGAAATTGGGAGTGAGGTGCAGAGGCAGAAAGTCTTCCTTCAGCCGGAGGCTTATTAATTTCACTTTTGGTGTGAAAGGGCCTTTACAGTCACCAAAAATACAACTTTTGGGTCTTTTTTGTTATTAAAAAACAAATAAGCAAGCCTAGCCCAGGTGACAAAAAGTAACCCAAAACTTATGTAATGCATTACTTTCCATAAAAAGTAACTAAGTATTGTGATTAGTTACTTTTTTATGGAGTAATGCAATATTGTAATGCATTGCTTTTAAAAGTAACTTTCCCCAACACTGATTACAATTATAAATTTTTGGTAATTCAAAATGTACATGGTTGAGCATTATGGGGATGAACTTCTGCGTAAAATAGCTTCACATTATCGACAGTCATGCAGTCTTCTTGCTTTTTATTTGTGCTGGTGGTGATGAAATGGGGACCCGTAAATAATATTCAGATGAAAAATAAATAAATCTTTAAAAAAGTTTAACGTTACATACTTAACAGTCACATATTTGAAATAATGTGATTAAATTTAATCAGTGTGACATACACCACATACACATGGCTCTGTTTATAATAATTACTACCGTAATAAGTAATTGATTTATGCCACATGATGTTTGCTTTACAGTATTTGTTCAGCCATAAATTCTAAAACAGAGGAATTTGTTGTCCAAACATGTCAGTGTTTGAGGAATGAGGCTGGAAATAACACGCATATGCTGACTGTGTAAAATTAGAGCATCGCATTACAGCCAAAATGACCAGGAAAGCATGGGATTCTGAAGTAGAAGAGCATCCAGTACTTACATAAACATATTTGGTCGCTGACTAAAGCAATTCCAGAAACCATTGTCTGGATGAGGTCATATATTCAGCTCTTTTGTTTTCAAGGGTCACATCATGATTGATCTCTCAGTGATGCAGGTTAGTAAAGGTCATGACACACCAAGCTTATGGCCTGCATCTGGGCCAAAAAGTTGCACTTGAACACGTTGCAAAGACTACACCTAATGGCCAACTTACATATGGTCTGCGTCGGTATGCGAGGACTCCATGTGCAAGATAACTCTCCATACCTCCAGGTGGCAGTAGTCTGTATTCAGCATTCAAAAAGGGAAACTAAAGCTAGAACATTTGAATATGAATCATAACCAAACAGTCTTCACTTTCTGAAGTTCTGTCATCATTTACTCAACCTCAGGTTGTTCCAAACCTGTATGACTTTCTTTCTTCTGCTGAACATAAAAAGAAGATATATTGAAGAATGTTGGTAACCAAACAGTTGACGGTGTCCATTGACTTCCATAGTATTTTTTCATACTATGGAAGTCATTGGCTACCATCCGCTGTTTGACTACCAACATTCTTCAAACCAGCTTGGTATTGTTACAATGTCAGTAGCAGTTTTGGGGAAAGTTACTTTTAAATGTAATGCCTTACAATGTTGCGTTACTTAAATGAATAAGGTCCAGCCTGAATTAAGTGCCTCTGCCTCTGCATTTACTTCCAATTTCTCTCAACATGTGAACAGGAGAGCTGTCCGTCAATAAATGGGAAAACAAAATAACTTGTGTTACTTATTTGAAAAAGTAATTTTCTTGCAAATTTGAAAGTAATGTGTTACTGTACTACTTTACTTGGAAAAAGTCATCTGATTATGTAACTCGTGTTTACTTGTAACGCAATACCCCCTAATACTGATATACTAGAATGCAGTGTGATGTGAATGAACATTTCTGTTAACATCACCCAGATATCCCTCAGCAAAAGGGCTTTTGTGAAAACTACAGATCGTGCTTCCGGATTTTTGTCTCCGCATTCACAAACCGTCGGATCGAGCCCAGTGCATTATGGGTGTTGAAGTTTTCCTACCTTTTAGTCAAATAGGAACAGCCTCTTTTCTCAGATTTGTCTAGTCATTATATATTTTAATAATTTTTCTACTGTATAGACAGCCAATGTATTATAAAATGGCCAGGGTTGCCAGTGGTGAATTTCCCCTCATTCTTCTGTTTCTGACTGCAACATTTCGTGGTGCCATGTCTGGTTACTGGATGTACCGGATGTGTTCCCGGTTAACCTCTGAGTCAGCGCTGGACAAAAAGGTTGAATGTGTCATACAAACGCACCCTGGCGTATCCTTGAGCCACTGTGAAGGCAGAGAACAGCTGCTGGGAATCTCTCCGTATCTCTCTAGCCTCCTCCTTCCTCTTTAAGGAAAGTTGCAGTCTGGAAAATGCGGAGAGTGTGGATGACAAAGATTTGTTTCCACAAGTCATGAAGCTGTCGGAAAGAGCCTGCTGGGCCAGCGACTTAAAGCCGAGTGAGTCATAAGACCTGGGTCATGAAAGTGCAGGGGAGCGGAGAAAATAAAAAAGAGGAATTAAGGCACAGAGAAAACAGGGCAGGACTTAGCGCTTAGCGGACAATGACGCACGAATGAAGAATTGAGTGTGGATTTGAAAGCTTAGAGGAGGAAACAAAGAGAGGGAAGAGCTACGTTTGCCATTCCTTGACAGTTGAAAAGGGAATTTCAAAGGACGGGTGATGTCTTCGAAGAGAAGCCCTCGTTAGAGTTTGAAATGAAAATATAGTTTCGAAATTCAAACTGGTTTTGCTGTTGGTTAAACAAACAGGACGTCCCGACCAAAGACACACTGGTGGTTGAGCCAAAAGTTGACATGCTAGGACATCCTGCTTTTTTCTTTTAGCAGCCTTGTATTGTGGTACTTTTTTCCAAGAAACACAATTTTTTTATTAATATGATACTAGAGCAGGAATGCACACTGTCCTGCAGATTTTATCTCCATCCCTTATTAAACATGGCCAGTCCCAGCAAGGTAGGTTTTAGATTAGTTGGGTTTTAGGGTATTTAGGGTTATATTATGAGTAAGAGATTGCAAACCGAAACTGGAACAGTCAGCTGTCAGCAAAGTGACACATCTCTGATGCAATGCAGTTACTCCCCAGTTTCTCTCGCTCCAAATTAGCAGTTTACAACAAAAGAGCTTGCCAACAGCAAAATTGATGCTGTTGGCCTTTAGCGATGCTTATTTATTACACCCTCAGTCCATTACACGATTATAGTTAAAGGGGTCATATGATGCGATTTCATTTTTTCCTTTCTCTATTAGGCGTTTAGTTTAAATACTTTTAAATCAGATATTATATAAGATAAATAACCTCAATATGTAAATCTGTCTATATATATATTTTAAGAGTTTATTTGCAAAAACAGATTAAAAAAATTTATGCTGTCATGGTTTTATTGTGTTTTATTGTGTTAGTTAGCTGTATTTTCATGTTTCATTAAATCATCATGTTTTGAAGGGGAAAAAAAGGTCAATATTTTCAGATCTGTCAGGTGTTCTAATCATTTTGGCCACCACTGTACAACTGTTCATTGTTAGTCCATGTTATCTCAGGTCCATTAAATATCATTAACTTTTGATTTTAATAATGTATTTGTAAATGTTGTAATCAACATTAACTAGATTAATAAATGCTTTATGTCATCTAATATAGTTAACCACATGCTTCAGGGCAGAACGGTTGTCTTTGTAGAACAGACTCCTAAAATGTAACATGTAAGAATAATTCTGTTCCTGTTTCAATGAATGAGGCCCAAACAACTTGAAATAATTGAACAGTGCTCAGATACAAATACATACACTATACAAATGTAAATAAGCGTCTGTTTTGTATTACTGGGGCACAGCAAAGTACAAATGCTCACTGATCATACCGCAAGGGTCTTATGAGAAATGACATGACAAATTGGAAACTGTATTTGAACAGTTCATCGCTATGTTTTCTGGAAACATCTGTGCATTAGTCACCTTCCTGAAAATGGAAATGAAACCAAACAGCAAAGCCAAAGCAAACCCTCTACTATTGCACCTCAGTTACTCATTCAAGGAATCCCAACCAGAAGGAAAATATGATAGACAGGAACGTTTTATTTTAGCAACAGTGCTGAGACACCCACTTATAACATGAGCTAATGGGATGACCTGGTTCTTTTTTGTATTTCTACTGTATATAGTGCTTTTGAGCTGCTAATCTCACTCTAAACCTAACCCTAACACTATTTCTTAGAAGTATATACAATATAAAGAAAAATGCAAACAAATCATGGTGATTACACCTAAGTTTATTGCTAAAATGTCAAAAAGCAGTGCCAAAGTAGTCCAAATAACAATGTGAAAAGTAATGGTTAAACAATTACATAAATGTTATTCCTTTTAAGGTTTTGAAGTGTAGTCTGGTTTAACATTATGCAATTATTTTATACCATTTCATTCTGTTCTGCCAATTTGTAATCATTTCAAATTAAAGGGGTCATATGATGCAATTTCATTTTTTCCTTCCTCTTTGGAGTGTTACAAGCTCTTGGTGCATAAAGAAGATCTGTAAAGTTGCAAAGACTAAAGTCTCAAATCCAAAGAGATATTCTTTATAAAAGTTAAGAGTTAGCCACACCTACCTAAAACGGCTCGTTCTAACACGCCCCCACATATCTACCTCACTATGTGGGAAGATTTACATAACGCCGCCCAAATGTTCACGCAAAAAAAGAAGGCGTAACTTTTATTCTCGATGTAGTTTTGTTGTTTCCGCCGCCATGTCATAAAGATGCTGTGTGCTTCGTTGTGAAAGCGAAACTACTTTGTTTGATCTTCCAAAAGAGGACGATATCCGCTCCGACATGCCTAGAGCTGATCCGTGCTGGTCGCTGAGGAAATACATCAACTGCACGCTGTGGATCGCCGGATCGGCTTTCACCGAGGACAAAGCGGAGTCCAGCCCG
>NW_015632469.1:35970-42488 GCF_001515625.1 Sinocyclocheilus rhinocerous
CAGGCCAGAAATTGCTAGTAAATTTTACTAATAATTATGAAGAATTTGCAGTTTTCAATTTCAACAAATTTGGCAAGCAAGACATTAAATTAAATTACAATTAAATTGTAAAACGTACTCCAATAATCTTGGAAATGCATTTTTATGGTGTAGTGTGACACATATATGTCATGATATTACATTTTTTAAAAATCCAGTAAAATAAATACTTTTACAATGAAAAATTTTTGATTTGAAAAAAGTAGAAAAAAACGTGATTATATTTTCTGTTTTTTTCGTTTTTTTTTGGAATTTGATGGACACAAACCAAAAGGTATTCATCACAAGTAAATGATCTGTATCAGTACAAAAATCATTTAAAAAAAAGACTCAAAACAGTCAAATTAACATTACAAAACAGATGGTTCCAAGTTTGAAACTTGGAAAACATATGTTCAAAGTTAAAAATAAAAATAAAAAAATAGACGATATACCCACACCTGTGACAGCATGTCAGTTCAATTCCATATTAATTTGGAAAGTTGTGACAATACTTGGCAACCCAAAAATTTTCTGGGAAATTTTCAGGAAGGCTGAGTCCTCCAAAGGTCGTATTTGTCATCGAGGCGGACTCATTTAAGAAAAGCAACCATTAGACTGCAAAGTAAGAAAGAAATAACAGTATTTTACACCTCCCAAGGAATTACAGTCAATTTTATTATGGTTACTTTTCTTAAATAGGACATCCTTGATGATGTATACAGCCTAACAAATGCAGCCTCTGCAGCTTTTGTCTTGAATTTTCCTGCTCTGTTTACAGCACAAGTAAATAATATGAAGCTTTCCTGCCCAATATATCTTTCCTGGTTGTACTGTCATACCACCCAGCCCTAAATACAACAAAAAGTGTTCCAACTACGACTATTTGAAAGCGTCTTTATTCGAGTGGGTTTCATATGCAAAACATCCTTTAATCAGTCACATCCAGATGACCCTAAGTCCCTTTGACATTCATTTCTAAGCCATTGCCTCACCCTGCCACATCCAAGCCAACTCAGAAGGGGGTGCATTCATGCTCCAGTGATAAAGTTTCCATTATGGGAGGGAGGGAGGGACCACAGAGGTTTCTTTGTTGCTCAGATCTCTGTATGGCTGTGTGCATGTAGGTGTAAGAGGAGGAAAACCGCCGTCTTTGTTCGTCCATTTGGTCTAAAGATGCTCAGTATCCCTTTAGTTTTACCATGATGCTGTTTGAGATTTTCATGACAAGCAAGCACATTGATCATTGATGTCAGTCAGGAATGTTATCAGTTATAGATAAACAGGCAGACTGTTTTCACTCATGTATGCAGCTACTGTATATGGCTTCACTCACCTCACTACTTTTGTCTTTTAGATCTGGAAAGGTTTGGTCTCCAACTGGAATAGAAGAAAACAAGACAAGTCCATACACCGGAACACTGGAGTCTGAGTCACAGGTATAAAGGCTGCTGGCATAAATCTAATGTATGATGGGATGCTTTCAAACCCTCACAGCTTCAATTCCATTTTAATTCAAGGCATTTAGCAGATGCTTCTCTGCAGTGAATGGCAGAATTCTTTTAGCTTCACATGTGAGCATGTTGTGACCAACAGATGACTGTTTCTTTGACTGTCTTGACAATTCGTAGAAATATAAACAACTTCACAATGCTGAATTGAGTCTTTAAATCTTAAAAAAAAAACATTACAAAAAGCGCCTTCAGAATCTGAGGACCAGTTGATGTCAAATATATTAATGTTTTGCCTTCTGATCTGTTTTGCATGGAAGCTTGTTTCAGAAAAAAAGTCTGAATTGTGAGATGAACACTTGCAGTTACCTTTCTTATTTTTTATTCAGTGGCGAAAACAGGCTTTCATACAATTCGGTCTCTTCTGTCTCTAATAAAGACTGAACCAAAGTGTTATAATGTCACTCACTTATTAAATATGAGAACAGAAAGTTCAGACTATTATTTTAACAATTCATTTTTAAAGGGGGTCACATTATAAAAGGTATTACATAGACAGTAAAGGCATGATATTTACATTTTGGTATACTTTTTTGTTGATAGCCATTGACTTCCATAGTATTTTTCCTCCGATTCATCCAACCTAAAATACATTCTCAACGTGATGCTAAAGCTTTCTTTCTATTCAGTCATGTCATGAAAAATAGCATATGTCAGATATTTTGTGGTAAACGAGACAGATGGCCTGAAATGGTTTTTGGCCCTGACATAGGAATCGGTTGGGCATTGCACAAATCTTCAGTAAAATCACATTCACATTTGGCGGCTGTATGTCATAACGTCTATAAAGTGTGTTTCAGTGATTTCCAGAGCAGATGTGTGCCTCATGCTGAGATGTAAGTCATTGTGGCTTTTGCCATGGCCACTGGAAAGTATGAATGTTGAAAGTCTAGAAGAATAGTGATAGAACAAGTCACGTCATTTCCAGTGGAAGTAGACGCAGCCAAGCATGTGGTAGAGCCAAAGAATTTTTCAGAGGCTGTATTAGGGCTGCACGATTATGACCAAAATCATAATTGTCGATTATTCCCTTGAAATTGTAATTGCGATTATTAATTATGATTATCACAATTTACATTGAATGAGGTGTATACCATTGTTTGATGCAACTGCATGCCGTATTTTTATATGAAAATAAACAAGCTGAAAACACTCTAAGGCTGCGTTTACACTGCAAGTCTTAATGCACAGATCCGATCTTTTGACCATATCCGATTTTTTGGCAGATAATTTATAATAATTGATATTTATAATATTAAAATTATGAATATGAACCAGCTCAGCTATTTTCAACATTCATCACTAATATTCAGAAATGTTTCTTGAGCTGCAAATCAGCAGAATGATTTCTGAAGGATCATGTGACACTGAAGACTGGAGTAATGATGCTGAAAATTCAGCTTTGATCATAGAAATAAATTACATTTTAAAATATATTCACAAGAAAAACTGTGTGTGTGTGCGTGTGCGCGTGTGTGTGTGTGTAAACTAAATATATTTCAAATATCTTGCTATGTTTGGTGCATTTTGTGTACTGTAACCTATTTTTTTTATCTTAAATTTAAATTTTTGAATGTATCTTTAGTTGTTTGCTCTGTATTATGTGTTGGTGAGGTGGTGAGGTTTTGTAATGCTGGGAGTGTTTTTTTTAGTCTGTCAACTGAAGCCATATGGTTTCCATCAGGTCCTCCCTTCAACTTCTATGTCTCCCTTGCAGTGCTCAGGTCGATATCAGCCTCCATAAATCAGGGGTCATTTCCCCACAGCAAGCCTTAATTAATAAAAGTAGGCTTGGGGTTCGTTTAGATTTATTTAGTTCATTGCTAGCAGTTCGAGGCAGTAGCAGGGCGCTTTAGATGGTTCTGAATGTTCTGGCTCTGTGGGCAGTCACCCAGAACCAAAGGGCATGCTGGGATAGCATTGTAAAACAGGTCAGTGAAGCCTGATGATGGTCAGGATTTATGAGCAGACACAAAAACTCCTCATAAATAATTCCCTGGTCTTTCTGTGTTTCTGCTGGGCCTTCACTAACGATTATGAGGAAACTATCTTTACCCTGCAAAGTTTACTTTAGGAAAGTCATTGCTGTCCGTTTGAATCTCACAAAAATATGTCCAGGTCATATTTCTTTCAAAAAGAAAAACAAGCATTTAAATTTGGCTTTTTTTGTTATAATGCATATATTTCGCCCCTTGTTAGGACACGGTACCTCATTTTTGAGTTCAGTATTTTCTCTAGATATGTGGTATAGTTGCATTAATAAATTAAATGCAGTACCACAAATACTGCTGATGGTTAGTAACCCTTTACTAAAAGTTTTCATTTGTTAACCGTTAACTGCATTAGTTAACACAAACTAACAATGAAAAATAAAAATACTTCTAAAGCATGTATTAATCTCAGTTCGTGTTTATTTCAACATTTCTTAATACATTATTCAAATCAAAAGTTGTACGTCCATTTTTATTTACAAAAATCAACAAGAGTAATAAATATGTAAGGCTCTAATGGATTAACTAATGTTAACTAATGGGACCTTATTGTGTGTTTTTTTTTTTTGCATTGTATTGCTTTGCAGTCATTTAAATTGCATTAAAGTATAAGTAAATTGCATTAATAAAAAATACAAATATACATATATAAATTATTATTTCTTTAATAATACATATTTCTTTACGTTTTTAATTTGTAAACCTTTTATGGGCCGATAACACAGGTGAGGTTGGTTAGATCTGAAGAACCACACTGTTTTTAAACTAGTTGTCTGAAAAGCTTGTCATGTAATATTTCCTCTGAAGTCGTGATAAACGTGGCCTGTAAAAGCAGAGTTTGTTTCGACGGCTGCTATTTCAGTGCTCCTCTACATTCAGTGTACTGCAGAATAGGTTAAATAAACAAGTTTAATGAGACAAAAGCCTTATCCAGATTTATTAAATAACAAAAATGTAAGCTTATATAGTGACAATTTACGGTTAAAAAGGTACAGAGGTACAAATGAATGGCTTTCAGTGTTAGACTAGAAAACTGGCACTTTTATAAGCTATACACCAGATGTGTAGACTAGTAAATCTGCCATTTTTATTGCAGTTACACCCTTTTGTGGCAGACATGTGAAGTAAAGGAGCGTGCATCAACACAGAGGTCCTTAACGGCTAGGTTTTAGCAACAAGATGATTTCTGCCAAACTTTTCTCTATAGAAATGCCTCTGGATGCTGCGTCCTCAACAGGGCTGTAAACATTATCTATAGCAGTCTGTGTGTTGGTCTAGTTCAATTTATGTTCCCAGAGGTTTTCAGTCTCTGCGTTTCCTTCCCAGTAAAATCTGCATTGGTCTGAATTGTAACTGTTTTCAAATATTAACATTTTTATATGCTTTAGATAACCATAATGTTTCTGTTCACTTCAGTGTTAATCAGCTTGTGGCAGAATCATTGTCCAAATACTGTAAAGCAAACAGTGTTTATAATTATAAAATAACAAATGTTTAAATATGATGATAAAGGATCTGCTGTTAAGGTCTAACCAATCTTGGTTTCAAGACCACAGTCTGTAAATTTGTGGCGTCTGATTTAATTTGAACTGCTTTGTGAAGTTTGATTTTTGTGAGGTTTTGCCTTCATGCTTTTCCAAGATTTTATAATGATGCTAAAATATACTTTGTACCAATATATTTTTGTTTAATAGTTTAAAAATATAAATATATTTTAAAAATCATTTAAAAATATAGTTTGTCCTCTAAATAATTACCAAAATATATTTAAAAGTATTTCCATATTTGTTAAAGGATATTTCAAAATACATTTACGTACTGTATATATGTTCTACCAATATATTTTGTGGCCATTTCTGTGTATTTTTTGTGTTTAAGTCTATAAATATAAATGTATATTTCTAAAAGCATTTAAAATATATATTTTGCCATCTATATATTTTAGTCCATTCACATATGTCACATTTGAAGAAAATCTTTATTTTGTTGTCTGTAACATGTGCGAACATATAACACATAATCCAGTAGGCTATTCCATCACACATTTGCATTTAGCATTTAGCTATTGTAAGATTGGAACTGTATTTTTTTGCTCCTGAAATACATTTTGAAATATATTTTGGTATATGATGGTTGAAACTAAATATATTTTCAATTTCAAAAATAGATTTAATTTATATATATATATATATATATATGAGTTCCATGATAAAATGGGTTGGATGCAGCCTTATCATATTTCTAGTTGAGCAGAATTTGATTTGAGGATTTCTGGCGTTCCACGAGTGTCAGGATCTTACCTCATCCTCATGTTACTCATATCTCTATCACAAATATGTTTCTCTATGTATTCCAAACCCAGTTTTTAATGGTCTTCTGCGATAAAAGAGCTTGATTTACTATGACGGCATCCTCCTCAATAAGAGCAAGACAAATTTCCACTTTGTGGACATTAATGAAACTAACTAACATTTTATTAAAGGGGTCATATGATGCTTTTTTAAAGATCATTATTTGGTGTATTTGGTGTAACTAGGGATGTAACGATTCACTCAACTCACAATTCGATTTGATTCACGATTTTGATTTCACGATTCGATTCGGTTCACGATTATTATAATTTTTTTTAACAAAATTAGATTTAAGACATT
This sequence comes from Sinocyclocheilus rhinocerous, assembly GCF_001515625.1. Taxonomy (NCBI): domain Eukaryota; kingdom Metazoa; phylum Chordata; class Actinopteri; order Cypriniformes; family Cyprinidae; genus Sinocyclocheilus; species Sinocyclocheilus rhinocerous. The sequence continues at coordinate 42,142 of NW_015632469.1, forward strand.
ATAAATTAAATGTGTCCTTTTATTATTGCTTGGACAAAATGCTGCACATTTCTTTGTGAAATTGAAATATAATACTATAATAATATACTAATATAGCACTTGCATATTACTGCTCTTTTGTTGGTTTTGATTGCTTCTATTGTCCTCATTTGTAAATCGCTTTGGATAAAAGCGTCTGCTAAATTACAAAATTTAAATATAATGTAAATGTAAATAACAAAATAAAATTGAAATTTTAAAACAAGACCCAAATCAAATAAATAAGTAACACAAATAAAATAAATATCTTCATATAAACAAAATAAGGCTTTGTCTGTGCTCTTTCCTTTTAAAATTAGAGGCAACAA
>NW_015632469.1:44066-46076 GCF_001515625.1 Sinocyclocheilus rhinocerous
AGCCGTTTTAGGAGGGCGTGGCAGAGTCTTAATTTTGATAAAGAATATCTCTTTGGTTTTGAGACTTTAGTCTTTGCAACTTCAGGGATCTTATCTATGCACAATCAGCTTGTAACACTCCAAAGAGAAAGGAAAACTTGAAATCGAATCATATGACCCCTTTAAGATAAACATGCAAAACAACTCATTCTGAACTTCTGGATATTTCTGACGTTAACTTAATGAATACATTAGCATTAGCAAGCTTATTTTTATCCCTGATCATTTCAGTCGGATCTTTATGTTCGAGCGCCACATTTCTGAGTGCATTGTTTTGTGAACCTGCCATGCATTTTTGCACAGAAGCTGGATTGGGATGTTGGAGCTAAAACTGCACTTCATGTACTCTGTCCTATTCATATTCAGTGAGGCTATTTACAAAGATACAGTGGCGAAGAATTCTGTTTTTCACATTATAAGTGGCCCTCAAGGGAACAGATATCATGATCAAATGCATATGAACCTAAAGCATTCAGACGCATCAAAATAGTCTCGTACATTGTTTTAAATGAGCTTCTGTCCACTCAAAATGAGAAATGCAATTTTCATACGGACTTGTTGCCCTTGGAACATTTTTTACCATAATACAGAGGGATGTGAGATCTTTTCATTGTCAACAGAAAACAGAACCTCTTCCTGAAAGAGATGAAAATGTGGTTCGCTGCTGTGGAGCTGAAAGCCAGAGCCCTGCTTAGATGCCACAGTTTGACTCTCGTGAACGTTCATTCACCCAAAAATGAGAGTTCTGTCATTATTTATTCACCTTCATGTCGTTCCAAACCCAGATAATGTTATTTTTTTGGTAAAACACAGTATAGGCTAAGCCATGCATTTTGGAATTGACTCTAAAGAGTTGATTCCTGATTCGTTTTCTTGATTCAGCTCTTGTTTTAGAATCGTCTGTTTGTTAATGATGATGGTCCAGTGATTGAGTTGCACCAATCACTAGGAACAACAGGCTACATGTATCTCATTTAAAAAAAAGGTACACTACCAGTCAAATGTTTGAAATAATTAAGGTTTTTTTAATTTTATGAAAGAAGTCTTTTTGGCTGCATTTATTTGACCGAAGATACAGTAAAACAGTACTACTGTGAAATATTGTTACAATATTGTTACATAATATTGTTACAATTTAAAATAACTGTTTTCTATGTACTTTTTTTTTACTTTTATTTAACCAGGCAAGTTAATTAAAAACAAGTTCTTATTTTCAATAACAGCCTGACAGGAGGATTAATGTCTCCTGAGAAACATACAAACATATATTACAATACATATAACACGTAAAAAAAGGAATACAATCTCAGTTAAAACATTTACCCTATTACATATGCTAGTACATATGCTATTAATATTTATATGATGATTTTTTTATATGGTATTATAAGCAGCAACCATGTATGTTAATATTTTATGTATGCAATGGATAAAAGCATCTGCTAAATGAATAAATGTAAATGTATACAAAAATCTGTATGTTTATATGTTTTTGTAATATTTTAAATACATGTCCATCTTTCTGTACTGCTTTACATGTACTTACAGGTTTTACGATGGATTGATCATGTCTTAAAATCTATTACAGATATCTTAAAAATACATATTTATATAGGTTAGAGATATATGTTATTTATCTAATAGATTTCATATGTTTACTTCATATGACAATGTAGTTCATATATGGAAATTTAATATATGTACATATTACATTTGGATAGGGGATAAAAAATTGAACAGCACAGTTGCAAAATGTAGACAAATTTGCTACCATTCCTTCAGAATTTTCACCAGAATTTATTAATGCTTGTTTGAACTTGACGTAGATTAACTGGCCTGGTATTTCTGGCATGCAGAGTTTTGAATTTGGCAGACATTCATACTGAGAAAAAGTTTCTTCTTTTCTCAGAATTAGTCTTCAAATATGCTACTTCAGACAAACTGTTTACCAAAAAAAAAAAAAAAAAAGGA
>NW_015632469.1:46390-54651 GCF_001515625.1 Sinocyclocheilus rhinocerous
AAAAAAAAAAAAAAAAAAAGGCATCTCTACTCCGTCTGCAAACAGTAACTCAAATATGTTTCCTTAAATGATTGCTGATGTCATAAAGTGTATGCTATAGAATAGATTGTATTTAAGCGTTGAGTTGACCAGAGGGGAATGTGTATGATGGGAATTTGTGTGCAACTGTCAATATTTACATATTTGTAAGTAAGCTGTTTATTGGGTGCATGTCAGATGTGTAAACTTGTCAAAGGCTGGTTTACTGTTCCAGTCATGGATCGTGCTGGACTCGTACACAATTCGGTAGGAATGTAACGAATCACTCAACTCACAATGAGATACGATTCACAATACTGTTTCACGATATGATTTTATCATGATTTTTTGAACAAAATCAAAATTTAAGACAAATTATAAATGAAAATGCTGTCAAAATGCTGCACGTTTCTTTGTGAAATTGAAATATATTTTATGTCAAATAACAAAAATTTCAAAACAAATCCTAAATCAAATAAATATATAAATGAATAGTACAAATAAAAGAAATGTTTTCATATAAACATAGGCTTTGCCTATGCTCTTTCCAAGCTTGGATTTATTTATTTATTTATTTTAGAAATGTCAGCATGTCCACATTTTACATCAGAAAATGGACCTAGTATAGAAAAAGCATTTAAAGCAAAAACAGAATGGTTCAACTTAGGGTTGTGTCGGTGAGGAAATTTTCCCACTGGTTAATCGGCGTGTGACAACACCGGTAATACCGGTATCACCGTGGGGGCGGGGCGTTCCCTCTTTTCCTCGCTTTCCTTCGCTTTTAAAGCTTGTAAAAGTGGTGTGCCCATTTTACTTTAACTTTAAAATAGCGGCAATTCGAAGTAAAGCAATTGTTCGTTTTTAGTTCGTTTGAATTGTCCCTCTTTTCCTCGCTTTCCTTCGCTTTTAAATAGCTTAAAAGCGCCGTGCTCATTTTACTTTCCCAACTTTAGCTTTGTGAAATTATGCTACATAAAAGCACACAGGCTGAATGAGATGCAGATTCACTCTCTGCCAGCAGGTGGCGCTTATGGAACAGCAGAGATACAGCGTTTCTTTGGTTACCGCTGTAAACAAAGCAGCGCTGCGCTTATAAGAACTACTTTAATATGCATTATACAGAGACAAGATGAAAGAAAATACCATCGAAACTCTACTGAAAACAGTCAGTTCTCCTCAGAGATACATTCATATAAACCCACACCCAACGGTATCGCGATTCGTTTAACATCTCAACCGACTTGAATCGTCACATTTTCATCGATTTTCAACCGGCTCGGTGTGCATCATTGCATCCCTACAATTCAGACAGGATTTGCTTTTAGTAAAACAGTGGATCATTTGCTTTGGTATTTTGACATTTTTGGAATTCAACTCACTTTTTTTTCACAGACCTTTCGACCAATCAGCAGCGGCTATAGCCCCACTCCCAAGAGTCCATCCCCCAAGAGTCCCATCACAGCCACTGTGCCCTACAATAACGGCAACTCCAGACCTACGTACAACAATCCAGCAGGCCTGTATTCACACAATAACGGAAATGGTGCCCTACCGAAGCAGATGGCAGGCCTCAGCCTGGGCTCCCCTCACAGGTGAGCTATTTCACAGCTTTTCACACATGCACAGGAATAAAGCATTTTTCTTTGGAATAACAATTAGACAAAGCACGCTAGGTACATTAGGTCAGTTCTGTACACCGCTAACTTCTAGCCAGCACAAACCAAACTGCTCTTGCAATGGCCAGAAACTGATATTTATGATCCTCACAAGGCTGTGATTTATCAAGGAAGCAATTTTGAGCATCTTTCCCATGTTGGAAATCTACAGCACAGGTCCTGTCTTCACTCAGAGCACTACACAACAATAAACACTTCAGACTGAAAGATATTACAGCTCTTCGTGCCTATTGTTATGAAAAAATGAGTTCATGTTAGAACTGGATCGTGAGTGAAGAGTCTTCAGGGAACATCTGCTGCACTGATATTTGCAAAACACCCTTGAGTTTTCTAAAATTCGTCAGATCTGTTGATAATAGATTAATTGATAATTGATTGTGCTGTTATTTTCTAATTATGAAGCATGTCATTTCTGGGAGTAACATCAGGGAAATTACTTTTAAAGGAATATTTCAAAAGTCCTAACAGGTGGAAAGTGATACCAGAAATATTTCCTCATGCCAGAAATAACTCCTCGAACCCCGAAAGTAGTAAAACTATTTGTAAGTCACTTCTATTTTCACATAATTGTGATATTGTGATAAAAAAGCAATAAATATGATTTACAACTTTAACAATTGCAAGTTTAGTACAGTATGCAGCTTTACTGTGTTTAAACGTTTGACTGGTAGATTTTTAACTAATGTGTTGAGAATTTTTAAACCAATTACATTGGCTTCCATTCCTTCAGCTTTTATAAATAGCTTGATACACTGAGAAAGTGTTTGAAAACATATGGCAATAGCAGATGTTTCTGGAAGAGAAAGAGATCTGGATGTGTTTTCCTCTCAGTTTCAGCCCTGAACTGCCAGTGAATTCATCAGGCAACCCCAACGGTTTTGACACGCAGTCAGACGTCTACAGGATGCTTCAGGACTATGAGGAACCTGTGTCAGCTCCCAAACAATCTGGCTCCTTTAAATACCTGCAGGGTGTTAGTTAAGGGTGATAGAGAAGCATTTGGTTGCTTGCAAATCCCAGTTTACTCTGAAGATGACAAATCCACTGTTTATGAATTCCTCCTGTACTTAAGGTAGAAGTTGTCATAACACTGATCACTCTCATGGAAACTTCCAACAGGAAAATCCTGCTGTGTACTTGGGAAAAAAACCTCAGTACCTTCAAAGGTCTTAATGCATACTCATTCTTTATTATTAGGGTAATTCTTGTTAAAGTTAATTGTTGCGTTGATTGTAACTTTTAGCTATTGTTATTTATTGATTTCTGCAATTGTATCAGTTCATTAAAGGGGTCATATGATGCTGCTAAAAAGAACATTATTTTGTGTATTTGGTGTAATGAAATGTGTTTATGCGGTTTAAAGTTAAAAAAACACATTATTTTCCACATACTGTACATTATTGTTTCTCCTCTATGCCCCGCCTTTTTGAAACGCGTCGATTTTTACAAAACAACACTCTAAAGAGAAAGGAAAAAATGAAATCGCATCATATGACCCCTTTAAGACAAACTAAAATTCGTCAGATCTGTTGATAATAGATTAATTGATAATTGATTGTGCTGTTATTTTCTAATTATGAAGCATGTCATTTCTGGGAGTAACATCAGGGAAATTACTTTTAAAGGAATATTTCAAAAGTCCTAACAGGTGGAAAGTGATACCAGAAATATTTCCTCATGCCAGAAATAACTCCTCGAACCCCGAAAGTAGTAAAACTATTTGTAAGTCACTTCTATTTTCACATAATTGTGATATTGTGATAAAAAAGCAATAAATATGATTTACAACTTTAACAATTGCAAGTTTAGTACAGTATGCAGCTTTACTGTGTTTAAACGTTTGACTGGTAGATTTTTAACTAATGTGTTGAGAATTTTTAAACCAATTACATTGGCTTCCATTCCTTCAGCTTTTATAAATAGCTTGATACACTGAGAAAGTGTTTGAAAACATATGGCAATAGCAGATGTTTCTGGAAGAGAAAGAGATCTGGATGTGTTTTCCTCTCAGTTTCAGCCCTGAACTGCCAGTGAATTCATCAGGCAACCCCAACGGTTTTGACACGCAGTCAGACGTCTACAGGATGCTTCAGGACTATGAGGAACCTGTGTCAGCTCCCAAACAATCTGGCTCCTTTAAATACCTGCAGGGAATCCTGGAAGCTGAGGATGGGGGTCAGTTTTACTTTGATTTATTTCTCTCTCAAAATGTTGAAATTGTTATTTACTGGTAATGTCCTATATAGTCTTTTTCTGAGAATGTGATTTTAAAAATGGATATATCATATTTTTTTCTGTAGTTTTATCAGTTGTACCTTTAAGTCTAAATAACTTGCATTTTTCTACTCATGTGAAATAAATTAATATTTGCACTTCCAAATATTCAAACATTAATAAACATTCTGCTAGAAAGAATGTCATGCAGGTTTAGAATAGCATGAGGGTAAATAGTGACAGAGTTATTTATTCATTATTTAATTCCTTTGAAGAATTTGGGTTTCTGATATTAGAATTTTTTGTTTCCAAGTTTTTGCAGCTTATTTGGATTTTTTTTTTGTTTTTTTTTTTTGGGACTGATCATAGTAAACTGAAACCTTTTAATTCAAAAGTCCAAACATCTCTCTAAAGTATGGGCCGTTCATGAGTGAAATCTCAGATTGACTGAATGGTGAGTTATCTGCATGCTTGCAATGTTAAGCACTGTATATCTGCTTTTAATTGTAAATAGTCTTTGCAATTTGTCCATCCATATCGAGAGTGAAAATGTTGTCCAATGTGGCACACAGTTTTACTAACAGTTTGCACCAGCGCAAGACCGTTTTTGGGGTTAAAATCTGCTGTCAGGATTTTACTAAAGACATTAGCGAAAAAGCATGGACTGAAGTTTTTTGCAGCTGACCTTGTAAATATGCATTTGTAGGAGTTTCCCTTTGAGACACAACATTTATGGGAGGAGAGGATTTAAATGCATGCAATCTTGATTTACAGTAGTCAGTTTTTGCACCATTATTTAACACCTCAAAAAAGCTTTGTCTTTACCCATTTTGTGCCTGTGTTGTTAGTAGATTACCTGCACCTGATTGTCATTGGCTCTGCTTGTTTGTGCTGCTCTTGATAGATTGCATTGGTTATTATGGAAATGACCTGGCTGCATCTGTGTTAATTTGAGCATTGTCAGTAAATCGACTGCAAAACTTTCCACTCCCATCTGTTTTAATGTGATTGCGGTCTCATGCTACTTTATTCTGTTTAGTATACCTTAATGTTTAATATGCATTTATGTGGAGCAGGATTTTGGAACATTGAGATTGAACAGTGGTCAACGCTGCAGAAACAGAAATATATATTATATATAACAATCTAGTAAAATTGTTTATTTTTGCAAGTTTTATTTATCTGATACATAAACGCTAAGGGGCTGTTCACACAGAACGTGTCTTGCCGTCTAAAAACGTGATGCGGAATGGTTTTTTAAAAAAGCACAGCACAGAATGCCTCCTCCGCCATGTTGGCATTAAATAAAACAGTTGCCATGCCAACTTGCTACTGTAAACAAAAGCTTGCAATGCTTGTCCCGCCTCCAGGGTCTTCTGATTGGTCCATTGTTTTGGAACTGACATTGATTGGCGCTGCATATAAAAAGTTTAAATTCATTTAACTTGATACAGTGTCTTAAAAATGTTGGAAAAGATGTGAAATGCAAGCGCAGCGGTCATACACGTCAGTCTACCACGTTTACATAGAAAAATAATGGAAGAGTAGCGCATTGGAATGGAAAAACGCATTCTGTGTGAACGGCCCCTATAGATTCCACTTAGGGTGAGAGCAGTAAATTAGGTAAAACAGATACTGTATTTACACAATAATTAATGAAATTAGAGAAATGTATGCAAGTCTATGCAGCGAATTTACATGAATCTACATTAAATTTTCACATCAGTATGTGCAAAGGGAACAATAACAACTGTGATGCAGCGTTTTATCACAATGCTTTGCTATTTGCTTGTTATATGCTACACTATTTTGAAATTGTCATGCTACTTAAAAATGTATTCAGTAAATGCACTGGATTTTTTGGGGGGCCAGATCACTCTGTAGTCTCTTGCAGGCTAAAAAGCCCACAAAATCCTATTCTTTATGTCATATAAGCCCAGAAATGTGTTTTATCTAAGCCTGATCCCGTAGAGAGGCTCCTAGACTGCGCTATACTTACACTTTGCACTCTCTCGCACACTGAATTAAAGCCCCGTGGAGCCACAGGGCTCAGAGATCAAGTGTTTAAGTGTGTAATTAGTGGTATTAGTTGACGGGTTTGGAGTTGTAACCTGTCCCAGCAGTCGTTGGGAATAACACAGAGTTAATGATCTCACTTTGGCACAGCAACAGTCAGATGACGGAGGCGGGCACCATTGTAACATTTATCCATCAGATTTTTCTCGGATGTTTCCTGATCCAGCAGCAGGGTGGTTTTCTCCACTGAGCTCATGCTACGCCGGCCCTGGTTTTAGACTCGGCTTGAAATGGAGAAGATAGGAGGAGGCCTTGGCAGCTGTGCTCCATACTTGGCCCAAGCCGTGCCCTGAAGCTAACACACACCCTCGATTTTCAGCTACGCCTGCATGGAGAATAGCATCTGACCTGGGACTGAAGTGTGAAGGACATTCATTTCCAGCCATCTCTTGTTCCAGGGACAGCTGCTGAGTGCACATTTTGAGTTATTTCTCACTTTTTAAAGCAATAGTTCACCCAGAAAAGAGAATTGTTCAAGAATGTTATCTGAAGAGCGAATTTGTATGTGAATTAATGGAACAGCATAATTGGAGACAGTGTTGGGGAAAGTTACTTTTAAAAGTATTGCCTTACAATATTGCAATACTTACTTTCTTTTCATGGGAAGTAATTATTATGTTATATTTGCATGACTTTTTCTCGTCTGGCCTGGGCTTGCTTGTTTGTATTTAATATAAAAAAGTTCTATTTTTGGCAAATGTAAAAAACCCTTTCACACCAAAAGTGAAATGAATAAGCCACAGGCTGAAGGAATTGAATACATAAAGGATTTTTTGTGTTAACATTTAATTACTGCAGGTTTGTTTCATATTCTGAGTTTGCATCTCACTGTTTTTATTCATTTTGAAGAATACTGAATCGTTTTTTTTGTGCGAGTGAGATGAGTAAATGCATGTTCACATTTAGTCTAGAACTACAGTAACATGTTCACACAGCGCACACAACGCTCTGCACTTCTGATTTCTCTCAACATGGGACATGACAGCTGTCAGTCAATACATGGGGAAACAAAGTAATGACAGTACATATCTGAAAAAGTAACTTAGATATGTTCTTGTAAGTTAAAAAGTAACGCATTACTTTACTAGTTACTTGGAAAAAGTAATCTGATTACGTAACTCATGTTACTTGTAATGCTGTACCCCAGCACTGTAATTTAATACACACAGTGGAGAGACAAAGTTAGTGGAGACATTTAGGAGAAAGGAAGAGCAACAATTAACTTAGATAGTCCAGTAATGCACCTTATTTTGCAATTTTCTTTGAATGTGTCAGACTAACAAATCATTATCTGCTATAGGTAAATAATTACAGAGAGCAGTAAATGTTTGCACTACGAACCACTGCGTTTATGATTATGATAATGAATTAAAATAATATGAACAGATATCATGTCAAACAGGAAAACGAACTATTTTTGGACAGATAAAATAACTGAAAGCGAATCGCACCGGAATATTTTTACTGTTCATTTTATATGAATTACACTGTATTTCTACATGGTCTAAATTTCTGCATCAAAATTTCCCACCGGCTTTTTAACAAATCACACAACCTCCACTGCTCTGTCATTGAAGAAACATAACAGTCAACTTGTGACCTGATAACCAATTGCATTACAGCCTTGACTTCACTGAATTGCTCTCAGAGTTTTCCGACAGACAACCACTGTTTGCTGCCACCAAAGAAATGAGAAGTGTCATACAGTGAAACCAACCTGTTGCAAAATTGTCCGTGACTTCTCATACAGTATAAAACAGCTTTTTTCTTTTTTCATTGTAAACTCAAAAACAGATTGTTTAATGGCAAACATGTTGAAGATTAGTCAGCAGACTAAGAGTTGATTCATTAAGCTGGTTCCACCACTGACATCCATTCAAAACAACCGTTAAAATACCCATGACTACTTAGTCAAATTACAGCCCATAAGATCCGCCCATAGGTGTTGATTGACATGCCTGCCATAGCATGTCATTTGTATTTGCTTTGTTGTTTGTATCATCAGTGCTTCATCAGCTGAGCGTTTAGTTAAATTAAATCATGACAGTGTTTTACTGAGTTAATTATGAAAATGAAATATTAATCACAGTTCTGTCATGACAACTCTCGGAGGGATTGGCATGGTAATATACATGACAATGTTAATGTATTTGGTCTTGGCGGAAAAGATCTGCTATGCTGCTGCTGCTGCAAGTACCGAGACTTGCTACTGCCAATACATCCACAACATGCTGCTGTGAGCATGTAAGAAATACTGCTGCTGCACACATAACATAC
>NW_015632469.1:56509-61744 GCF_001515625.1 Sinocyclocheilus rhinocerous
TTGTCATATATTTTAATGTTGAGCAGCGAGCTCATTGGCTACCGATACAGGAGAGAACCAATCAGCTGTGCCATGTGATAATGATGTCATTAGGTCAGATTGAGTTAGACCTATCGGACTGCGCCATCTAGAGTTTCATGCCAGAACTCTGTATTTCATATTCCTTAAAGTTTATGCTGCCCCAGTATGAGGAAACGAAATTGAATTTGAGTGTTTGAATTATCATTTGAATTTTGTTTAAAATTTTCGAAAAAATGCGACTTCTTTAAAGGGGTCCTATCATGCTTTTTCACTTTTTCGACCTTCCTGTCTTAGTTGAATAGTTGATTACTTTCTGTATATGAGCATCATATCATATCATATCATATTCTGTGCACTTGACTTGAGCTTATTTTCCTTGCAGGGGTCTCACCCGTGGACAGACATGGGGTCAGAGGCTTGCTTTCCCCTATCAAATCCCCCGTGCCAAAGCTGGGCAGCCCCATTACGGCTCCTCTGGCGCCCATCCCCGGCTTACAGAAGCTGCCGCAGTGCACACGCTGCGCAAACGGCATTGTGTAAGTGTGACGTTGTGCTTCTTATCGGTTTGTTTAAATACATAGAGAAAAGCCCCCAAATGAACATTTAGTAAGACATTAGATAGTATTGCATAGACATAGCAAATGACTTTGGAAGCCCATGTGTTTGTTTCCATATCTTTGAACACGAGCCTACAAGCTTTAACTTGCTGTCAATGAAAGACTTTAACAATAGTGGCACGTTCATTGAGTATGTAATTGTTAATGAAGCCGGAGCTGCTGCAGCATGTGTTCCTCCCGCTGCACAGGTGATCCAGATATTACTGTAAGTCACTCTACCGCTGTTGGCACTTTCCCACAGTTTCCACTAAAACTGAGTAAACAGTGAGGTCATATGATAAGGAAGTTCCACAGAAGAGTGAAACAATGTGTCCATTGTAAATGCTGTTGACAGATATTATAGCTTTCAAATATGGGACTGTTCATTGAGATTAATAAAAGGAAGTGGATTCCCAGCTAATAAAAAAAAATTAATGTTCTGAAAACATTTTCTTTAAGTTCTAAAATGTTCTCTGAACATGCAAAACGTCCAGTTTTGGAAATGTTTTAGAAACGTTTAAGTGAACTTTAAGAGAACATTACATTTCATTTTTTGCAACATTATGGGAATATTTGGTATTGGGTACATTATGGGTAACATTTAAAAAAAAAATACATTTCAGAATTGTTCCATGAACAATGTATAAATAATGGTTTTGTGCTGACGTTTTTAGAACATCATTAAAGACCAGATAACTTTGAACGAACGTTCCATTAACGTTACTGCACAAACATTTGGGAGAACCTTGTACTTTCCCTGTTAGCTGGGTTAGTGATATGGGTTCAATCAGCCGTCAGGTTCACATAACAGACATTTGTCCAGAACAGTAGCTTTCTGTTTCTGTTTTAGGTTGTGTCAGATTAGCCAGGAATTTACCGTTTACTCTGTTACTGATCAAACATTATCTGGCTAATCCTGCTTTAGAAATTGTTGCTGTCTGCCATATTATCATATAAGCCTTTTTTTCATACAAGTCTATCCATACGAAGTCTGTAGTATTGGAATAGTTTTTAAATTATAGACAAACATTTCTGTAGAACAACTGTGTCACTTATTTCAAGTGCATTTTATATTGGTCTAACTGAAAATCATGGTTTTCTGGTTTAAACCAGTTTTGTTCAGTTTGTCTAAAAGCAAATAGCACTTCCTCATAGAAAACCAGTTTTGTTGTTGATGCATATTTTAAAAAGAAATCACAGTAAAGCTTGTTCAAAGTTGTCTTTATTTATACTAAGTAAACTAAATTAAATAAAAAATAGTTTCAATAAATAGTAATGAGCACTCTACTTTCATATTCTAGCTATTTCTTGTGTCTAAAGCAAATATTAGTAGGTTTTCTATAACTTTTGTTTTTACTTTGTATGGATGTTTTTGAAAAAGAACAATTTTGAAATCAAATTTGAAAATTTGTAAGGAAAATGTACTTGGATACTGAAACATTTATAAAGCATAAACACTTAAAAGTGTTTTTAAGATTTGTCCTTAAAATCCCAGAGCATTAAAGTATAATAAGTGACATTTAAGAACTGTCTTATCGCAGGGGAACCATCGTGAAGGCCAGAGACAAGCTCTATCACCCCGACTGCTTCGTGTGTGATGACTGTGGGCTGAATCTAAAGCAGAGAGGATACTTCTTCATCGATGAGAATCTGTATTGCGAGACGCACGCCAAGGCCCGTGTGCAGCCTCCGGAGGGCTACGACGTGGTGGCCGTGTATCCCAACTCCAAAGTGGAACTGGTCTAAGCACACACACTCGTTAACCCAAACACACACACACACACACACACACACACACACACACAGGTTTTCCTTGAGGATTCAGCTTGGCGAAGTGGAAATGAGAATAACAAACTGAAATTTATTTTTCAGTCCCTGCTCAACTTTAACATGGACTCTGTAGTTTGTTAACCTGCAGTTAACCACGTACTGAAATCGAGCAGCACTTATTCCTAGGTTAGACAGCCTTCCTAACATTCGTTTGGTGTTGCTTTAAGAGGAAAGTTTGAAACGCAAGATAACAGAATAGACAAAACAACATCTGTTCACCTAAATTCCAGTGGCACACCAGCGATTTATTTTTCTGAAAGCTGTGGTGAACTGAGGTGCTCGAAAAGACCACGAAGAATGTCTCGAGCCATGTGGAAAATGGAAATGGTGGTCATTTATTCAGAAAGTTTGGGACGGTGTGTTTATTCTTTGGCTAAGAAGCCAAGACGTGTGTTTTTTGGTTTTTTTTCCGATGATCTAGCTTCTATCACTAAATCCAACTTTATCTTTGCCGTAAACCGAAGAAAAAGAGACCGCAGTAGGAAAACTGCATTTGATTGGCTCTGAGCAAATTTATGCTATATGCATGTTGCATGTGAATGTGATTTGACACCTAATGACAATTTTCTGTCAATTTCTTTCGCAACTATACATTGCATTCTCTGTCTACACTCTAAATAATGCTGGGTTAAATATAACCCAGCGCTGGGTTAAAAAGGGACATACCCAGCTATCGGGTTGTTTTGACCCAGCGGTTGGGTTGGGTTGTTTTGACCCAGCTATTGGATTGTTTTGACCCAGCTATTGGGTTGTTTTGACCCAGCGGTTGGGTTGGGTTGTTTTGACTCAGCTATTGGATTGTTTTGACCCAGCTATTGGGTTGTTTTGACCCAGCGGTTGGGTTGTTTTGTTATATTTAACCCAGCATTATTTAGAGTGTACGGACAGTTTTCTCATTCACATCAGCTATCATCATGGTGAAGAGAATAATGCTAAATCAGGCCACACATACTATGTATTTCTTTGTTTTCTGTCATAAAGCAAGCTACCTGAAAACATTTGGTTTAATGGCACAGATGTTTCTAGATAACTCTATCACACCTCCTTGAGTACTGATGTCCGTTACTGCCACAGTAATGCAAAAAAACACGTTATGTACAATAGCGCCACACGGTCCAAATGTGTTGGCCAAGCAACTCTGACTGCGTTTGCATATTTGCGTACAGTAGGCTATGTGATTTAAACTAGATTTATTTTAATGGTTTGGATGACTTCATGTAAAACGAAACCAGAATAGTAAAGTAGATATGCTTCTTTTTTTTTTTTTGGCTTTTCTTTAAGTGGTGAAGCTTTTGTAAATTCTGTAAAAAATGAGAAATGTTTGTCTTTCTAGTTTCTTATGAATGATATATATGTGTGGGTTTTAAAAACGTCTGACACATAACTCTACTTTGTTGTACTAAGGACCTTCTGTAAATAATTTGAATGCTAACAGATCATCTTTCAAAAGAAAACAGTTACTTATAGTCATTTGAATGTAATAATTTGTCATTCCAAGCCCTTCTGACTTTCTTCTGTGGAACACAAATGAATAATGCTCATGGTGTACAGATGCAGTTAAGCTACTAAAAAGCAGCATGAAAGTATTATAAAAATAGTCTGTATGACTTGTGTGCTGCAGTGCCAGTTCTCTGAAGCCATATGATAAAATTGTGTGCGGAAAAGACCAAAATTGAAGTCATTATTGTGTTGCAGGACTCATATTCCATTTTCAAAACTGCTTGATAATCACACTGGTTTAACTATTTATTTCTTCTTGAAATTGTGTGACTGTTTCTCAATTACAGTCATGAATGTGTATGCAAAGTTTCGACGCACAGAAGTAATAGAGTATAAATTGAACCCCATTGGTTTCCAATAAATTTGCCAAAAATCGACCATTTGGAAAACAGCAAATAGTCAGGTTAATATATATATATATATATATATATATAAGTGTAAGACACACTCTGCATTAATGACCAGCATTAAAATCTTTCACTGCAGTTGGCCTGTTTCTTCAAAGCACTTCATGCAGATATAAGTTTGCATGGTTTAAATGAGCATGTTTTCTTGAAGAAAGTTCACCCAGCTGAGAGGTTTGCATGTAAAATGAGAGGGGTTTGTGTTTTCAGCTGTCAAGGTCAAACTGCACTTCTGATGCATGGCTCTCGCTCAGTGGCCTCTTCATAATCAGAAGCAGAACTAGTTCTGCACTTCAGTTGCTTTTCACATTTCATTTCTACTTTTTCTCTACCACTCACCATCTCCAACCACAGCGAGGACTGTTGCAGTTCCTACATGTGAAATAAAATGACTCAGTCTAAAATGCGCAGTGGTTAATATTGCGGCAAACCCTCGGATTCTCCATCACTTTTGCCAAGCTTGACTCAGTGAATGTTTCAGGTCGGGTCATGCTAAAAATATTGTGGAGCATGTTGGTACTAAATACTGAGGCGGTTCTTCTCAAAACTTTGCGGTTAAGGGTGTAACAAAAACTGAAATGAACTGGGATTACAGATTATAGGTTTCTGCTAATGAATAATGACATTTCTCCCATCGTGTTGATGTAGGACCCCATATGTATAGCTTATGCTTTTTAACACTTTTATTACACTCACATTTGACAGATTATATTTGTTTAACAGTTTTAAATTATTTATGATTTAAAACTGTTAAACAAATATAATAAAAGCATTGACTCACACTCTAAAAAATGCTGGGTTAAATACAACCCAGTGCTGGGTCAAATATGGACAAACCCAGCAATTGGGTTGTATTTAACCCAGCATTTTTTAGAGTGCATAAG
>NW_015632469.1:61910-62899 GCF_001515625.1 Sinocyclocheilus rhinocerous
TTTTGACCCAGCGGTTGGGTTACTACCCAGAAGGTTGGGTTAAACATTTAACCCAACCGCTGGGTCAAAACAACCCAATTGCTGGGTTTGTCCATATTTGACCCAGCACTGGGTTGTATTTAACCCAGCATTTTTTAGAGTGCATAATTCAAATTAATGCAATCTTATCCCTCTGGGCTTCTTCATTTGTGGGCCACATCTAATATTGTCAAAAGTGACCAAAGCTTTTTTATTTTTTTCAGGAAAATCAATCTAATATATTTTTGTCAATAATATTTTTCATTATTATTTAGAATTTTGGGGGGATTTTATTTTATGATACTATGCAATATAAAATTTTATGAGCTATTTTTACCATAATTTTTTTCGTATTCTTTCACATTTCCCATTCATTTCCTATGTTGGTCATTTTTTACCAAGTTCATCCCATTCTGATGAAGCAACAAAAAACAAAAAAATCAATTTATTTCTCATATCCATTTTTGACCATGAAAGTGTTACTTTTTATTTTTTGACCCTTTAACATATCCAAATTATGTCCATGTTTTTTTTTTGTATATTCACATAGCTAATGCAACAAACGTTACCAAGTATAATTTCATTCCGATGAAGCTAAAAAAAATTTAAATGTCAAAATGCAAAATTTTTCGGTCAAAAGTGACTGTAGAGGACCAGAGGATTTTAAAGGGATAGTTCACCCAAAAATGAAAATTCTGTCATTAATTACTCACCCTCATGTCGTTTCAAACCCGTAAGACCTTCGTTCATCTTCGGAACACAAATTAAGATATTTTTGATGGAATCCTAGAGCTGTCTGGCCCTGCATAGACACCAATACAACTAAAATGTTCCCAAGTCCAGAAACGTAGCAAGGAGATCTGTAAAATAATCCATGTGACATCAGGGGTTCAACCGTAATGTTACAAAGCTACGAGAATACTTTTTGTGCGCAAAGAAAACAAAAATAACAATTTATTCAACAATTCTTC
>NW_015632469.1:64579-70670 GCF_001515625.1 Sinocyclocheilus rhinocerous
TTTTGACCCAGCGGTTGGGTTACTACCCAGAAGGTTGGGTTAAACATTTAACCCAACCGCTGGGTCAAAACAACCCAATTGCTGGGTTTGTCCCTATTTTACCCAGCACTGGGTTGTATTTAACCCAGCATTTTTTAGAGTGCATAATTCAAATTAATGCAATCTTATCCCTCTGGGCTTCTTCATTTGTGGGCCACATCTAATATTGTCAAAAGTGACCAAAGCTTTTTTATTTTTTTCAGGAAAATCAATCTAATATATTTTTGTCAATAATATTTTTCATTATTATTTAGAATTTTGGGGGGATTTTATTTTATGATACTATGCAATATAAAATTTTATGAGCTATTTTTACCATAATTTTTTTCGTATTCTTTCACATTTCCCATTCATTTCCTATGTTGGTCATTTTTTACCAAGTTCATCCCATTCTGATGAAGCAACAAAAAACAAAAAAATCAATTTATTTCTCATATCCATTTTTGACCATGAAAGTGTTACTTTTTATTTTTTGACCCTTTAACATATCCAAATTATGTCCATGTTTTTTTTTTTGTATATTCACATAGCTAATGCAACAAACGTTACCAAGTATAATTTCATTCCGATGAAGCTAAAAAAAATTTAAATGTCAAAATGCAAAATTTTTCGGTCAAAAGTGACTGTAGAGGACTAGAGGATTTTAAAGGGATAGTTCACCCAAAAATGAAAATTCTGTCATTAATTACTCACCCTCATGTCGTTTCAAACCCGTAAGACCTTCGTTCATCTTCGGAACACAAATTAAGATATTTTTGATGGAATCCTAGAGCTGTCTGGCCCTGCATAGACACCAATACAACTAAAATGTTCCCAAGTCCAGAAACGTAGCAAGGAGATCTGTAAAATAATCCATGTGACATCAGATGACTTTATTCAACAATTCATCTCCCCCACGTCACCCTGTAGCGCCATTTTGGAGAGTATCAGCTGAACGTAAACAGCGTATGCTGTTCTGTGTCAGCTGCGTCAGCTACGTTCAGCGGATATTCTCCAAAATGACGCTATAGGGTGACACGGAGGAGACGAATTGTTGAATAAAGTCGTTTTTTGGGTTTTTTTTCGCAGAAAAAGTATTCTCATAGCTTCGTAAAATTACGAAAGATCGTCCAGCTGATATTCTCCAAAATGGCACTACAGGGTGACGGGGACGAGATGGATTGTTGAATAAAGTTGTTTAGGTGAACTAACCCTTTAAGGCTAAAATATCCAATTGTGAGTCAATAGCCATGTCTTAAAACTGTAGAAAGTTCTGTGGTTGCTTAGCTAGATAAACAAATAATATTTGAGACCTTCTTAGGAATTTCTCTTTTGATAATTTCTTTCTTCTTCCTCAATAAAATGTTCATGAACGCAGCCCCTGACTTCTAAAGCACCAGGAAGACTGCTAGTGAACAGCATGATCACGCTGCACCTTCCGCGAGACTAGCAGCAAACATGGAAATGTATGATCATTTCAGCGGGGTCACTAGTTTTGAAACGTCGGAAAGATCCGCTGGGAGATCCAGAGGCATGCATACAGAAGCAGACCTCTCTTGTGCTGAGTCAGAGAGTGCTGGCAGCACACTTCTCAAGACCAAGTTTGGACAAAACTGTGGAAGGCAGATGTGGAGAGGGCTGGGATGGAGTACGGTTTAGATTAAGAGCAGAAAAATAGAAGCAGATATCAGAAGATCTTCCTTTGCAACATGGCTAAAAATAAACCAAAAGCCTTGTGTGTTGTAAAAACCATCAGCAATCGTTATACAACCATCAGAAGAACTCCTGAAGGCCAGCTCCAAGTTACTCCATATCTGTGCCAAGACTCTACAACAACTAGTCAGGAATATAGTGAATTATGAGCATTTACCAGAACATTTCATAGGTCACAAATATGCTTAATAATGTGTTCTGGCATGTAATATAATAGTAACTGCAATAGTAGAATTTATCATACAAGACAAGAAGCAAACAGGATTTGACGAAAAAGTATTTAAGAGTTAAAGAGTATTTCTTTAGTGTAGTGTCATGGAAAAGTTAACAGGGAAAAGGAAAAGCCATTTAATTGTTTCATTATTAATTTTAACGGTAACACTTTATTTCGATAGTCCACTTTAGACATTCTATTAACAGTAAGTAACTTTGCAACTACATGTCAACTAGCAGTTAGTAGAGTATTAGTAGACTGTCTGCTTAATATCTTCTAACAGTTTCTTTGTCAACATTCTACTAACCCTAAACCTACCCTAACAGTCTACTCTGAGAGTTAGTAGACATGTAGATGCAAATTAATGAGAATTAGTTGACATGTAGTTACAAAGTTACTTATAGTTAGTAGAATGTCTAAAGTGGACTATCGAAATAAAGTGTAACCATTTTAACAACTGGTACCTGACATAGAACTGGAAATCCAGCACAGTGATCTCTATATTTGATCATTTTTACAAAATCTTTTCCCCAACGAATGACTGGAAACCTCTGAAATTTGTTGGTGAAAAGAGAGGGAACTTCGTCTAAAGCGGCCAAAGGCACAATCATTGAGTTTTTCTCTTTCTTTACTGTATTTGTGTGTGACAAAATGGCAAACATATAGCAGAGCAAACCGCGGTATAATTAGTGGTTTCACAGAATCCAACATCCAGCGGCTTCTCAAAACAGCTCATACGATGTCATCGTCTTACTAAACAAAGTTCCCAAAGTGTGCTAAAGGAGGTCATTAGAGGCAATAGGAGGGAAACCCCTGCTCTCCCAAGCTATAATAAAAACAATAAATGTTCTTTCATGTATAGCCAGAATAACCAGCCAGACACCCAGGTTGCCAAGTGCACGGTTTCCCTGCAGAACTTTTAAACTCGGTTTTTGTTTCACAGATTGCATCGAAATGTTTGCATGAACGTATACACGCTTCCCAGTGTATGGTTTTGCAAACAGAGGGACTGTGTGTGTGCTTTGAGAAAGTGTAGGGTTTTGTTCTGTTTGGGCTTCAAATAGTAAATGAAGGGCCACATAGTGAAGTCTCAGCCTCAGACGAACCATTGGCTGAACGTCTGACGCACAAGACACAAAATGGCAAACACTTAAAGGTCCCCTGAAATGCTTAGAAATATGCAGCGTTACTCTGTGTTGACGTCATTTTAACTGAAACCGGAAGACAGGGCGGGACATATCAAGCAGCCCCGCCCCTTTTTAAAATAGCCAATAGCGTTTGTTTATATCACAGCTTGGGCTAGAGCCGTTCAGAGAGTTTTGAAGTCGTCATCTTATTGGATTAAGTCTACAGGATTTCCGGGAGACGTGTGTCGTGTTCCACCCGGAAACAAAGTTGTTGTGACTCCAAAACCCCTTATGGAAGAAGAAGAAAGTTGTCTTGTTTATAACTGTGACAATGATCATTTATCAGAATCAACTAAATGCTGGATTTTCAAAAGTATGTGAAATTCACAGCACCATTGTTGCAGTAAACTTGCATGAATAATTCATTTATTAGTTGCACGTCGCTCTGTTATTGCAGCGACTTTACATTTTCACGCCCCTGAACACAGCGCTGAACAAAACAAACTGTGGCTTTACATGTCAGCCAGATGGTCAGTGAAAATTGTGAAGGAGTCTGAAGTTCTGGCTATGAGAGACTATACACAGTGTATGTTTCTTACCTGGTATTACTTACCTGCCGAGTTTGTTATTCAAATGTGATTAACACACTGGTAAAACAAGAGGCTCATTTCTCTCTAGAACTGAAGTATGGTTAATATTTCCAGATCTTTTTAATGTGGCACACAGGTGTAATATGTTAATGGAGGAATCACACCAGTGATGGGAAACACTGGGGCCGTGAGAAGATCCACTGATGCAGCTGTGACAGACTCCTCTTGGACCAGAGCAGCTTTAGCAGGAGCCTCTGTAGAGAGAGGAGCTCTGGGACTGAAGCAGCCTTGGAGACCAACTCTGGCTGAGGCTACGACAGGAAACACTGGGGCAGCCTTGCCTGGAACTATTTTGGCAGCCTCTGCCCCATTTTGGGAGGAACCTTTGTGGCGGACAATGTGACACAGTTGGTCATGTCAGGAGCCTCTGGAAAGCTTTGCAACTGGAGCTGCCATAACACAGAGTTCAGCAGTGGGATTGGTTATTAAAGGAACACGCCACTATTTTTGAAAATAGGCTAATTTTCCAACTCCCCTAGAGTTAAACAGTTGAGTTTTACCGTTTTCGAATCCATTCAGCCGATCTCCGGGTCTGGCGGTAGCACTTTTAGCTTAGCTTAGCTTAGCATAGATCATTGAATATATAAATATTTTTATCATTGAAAATAGTCTCCAGCACGCTCCCTGTGCAAGCAGGTGGCCACGTTGGTTATGTTGACGGAAGTTACCTTGGGGACTATTTTCAGGTGCTGCGTAATATCATTGCACTTGCTGCACCCATGGTACGGCAGCAAAGTTCCTTGATTATTACCCCGGAATGAGAGTATAGTTCCTAGCCACATCGGCCTAGAAAATCACAACTTTTCATTTTCCGTCGGTCTTAGTACACGATGTAACTACAGAAGAGTCAAATTTTAAATAGGAAAAATATGACACGTGATCCAATTTTTATCGTTACGTTTTCTCCAGTAGTAAGTAATACAGACCCTCTCATCTCCCTATAGTACGACAATCTCTGTCTCTGGGACCCGGACACCAGTGGCAGGATCTTTTAGAATGAACTTGACAGGGAGCTCTGGGTGACTCCATTATTAAAAATATGAAATATGAAAAATATTAAATGCAAAAACTACCACCTCAAGCCAGATGCAAGGCTGACGCTCTTCACCATGACCTACAGGGGACCCTGAAACACAATTACAAGTTATACAAATCAGACACATAATTCATAAACATGTTTTGTTACAGCAGGTATGGCTGCATTATTTAAAACTCTATACATATACACCTAAAATAATCCCTTTTATACATATTCCTTATACGTATACACCTAAAATAATATATGGCCTTCTTCTTGGTTTTCGCCAATATCATAATTGTTGAATAAAGTCGTTATTTTTGTTTTCTTTGCACACAAAAAGTATTCTCGTAGCTTCGTAAAATTACGGTTGATGTCACATGGACTATTTTACCGATGCCCTTGCTACGTTTCTGGACCTTGATCGTGGTAGTTACCTTGCTGTCTATGGGAGGTTATCATTGGTAGAATATAATAGTTGAATATGGAATATAGTAGTAGTCATGCTATATGTTAAACCATTAACCCGCAGCAACAGTTTAAAATTAGCCCAACCCTGTGTCTCCTTTTCGCCTCCCTCAGAGACACTATCGCAGGCGTCTCGTCAGGGCGAGGATGGAGCGCCGCCGTGTGGTCGATGGGTGTCAGTGTTGTACGAGCAATTACCCCGTTTACACGCTCGCCTCTCAACGAGGTCACTGTCCCATAATCAACTCGATAAAACGCTATAAACAACTGTAAACACCGTTGATACACACACACACACGCAATCATAAGGGCTCAAACAGAGCAGGAGATTCTCAGACCAAAAAAAAAAGTGTTTAATAACGAATGTCATTCGTGTATGAATGAATTCCTGTAAAATGTTTAGGTAGCCAAGCTCTAGCATCATACATCTGCAGATGCCACATGGTTGAAACTATTAAAAAAAAAAAAAGAGACTGCAGGGGAAAAAACAGCTGCAACAGCTCATTTCTTTGCGGATTATATTAAGATGAAAAGTAGGCGTCTTAATGCTTGTTATATTAGATGGACCTTTGTCAGGACGTATAAAGATCTGCAGAATAAATACTGCTGTCATGCGTTCTCTATTATTTTTCAACTGAATAACAATCAAGAAAGTCTAATCTTGCTAACAAAAGTCAAGCAGAAAGAAAGAATTTTAAAAAGCAGGAAGCCGTTTCCAGTTCTGTCGGTTTGAAGCAGAAATCTACGAGGATGTCCCACACACAGGCCTACAACTATTTCTGAAATCCCGGCTTTCAGTTCTCCTCAGTGAAGGCAATATCTAGTTCAGTACAATCCCTTTCAAACAATAATGAAGAATAAAGCCCTCAAATACTCACCAGAC
>NW_015632469.1:71623-72379 GCF_001515625.1 Sinocyclocheilus rhinocerous
CCTTGCTACGTTTCTGGACCTTGATCGTGGTAGTTACCTTGCTGTCGATGGGAGGGTCAGAGAGCTCTCATAATTCATCAAAAATATCTTAATTTGTGCTCCGAAGATGAACTGAGGTCTTACAGGTTTAGAACGACATGAGGGTGAGTAATTAATGACCGAATTTTCATTTTGGGGTGAACTAAGTTAACTAACCCTTTAAGTTTTATCATTGGTAGAATATAATAGTTGAATATGGAATATATAGTAGTTGTCATGCTATATGTTAAACCATTAACCCGCAGCAACACACGCAATCATAAGGGCTCAAACAGAGCAGGAGATTCTCAGACCAAAAAAAAAAGTGTTTAATAACGAATGTCATTCGTGTATGAATGAATTCCTGTAAAATGTTTAGGTAGCCAATTAAAATAGTGTCAAAACACATGACATTCAAAATACATTTCAGTATATTTTACAGCATATCACCAGTTTGTTTGTTTGTTTTATTAATCTTTGTGTGGTTCTAAGTGTATAATTACTGTATAAATATAATTATCATTATTATTACACACTAAGATAAGCTAATTTAGAGATTTATTTTAACAGACATTTAACAGCGTGCTTAAAGGGATTGTTCTGTCTGATAGTTCTAACAGTTGCTGGTAGCCATTGACTTCCATACTATCTTTTTCCACATAAGAGAAGCATACAGGTTTGGAATAACATAAGAGTGGGTAAATGATGACAGAGCAGTGTTTTACGGGTGAATTATAA
>NW_015632469.1:72604-89443 GCF_001515625.1 Sinocyclocheilus rhinocerous
TATATATATATATATTTGGCTGTTTAAATCTGTAACGCACTGCAGCTGTAGACACTCAACAGAACATGTATGATTGTATGATCTTAACATGCAATAGGAGCTAAAAAGCAACTGCAAGCTCTTGTTAGAAAAGCTCTAGCATCATACATCTGCAGATGCCACATGGTTGAAACTATTAAAAAAAAAAAAAGAGACTGCAGGGGAAAAAACAGCTGCAACAGCTCATTTCTTTGCGGATTATATTAAGATGAAAAGTAGGCGTCTTAATGCTTGTTATATTAGATGGACCTTTGTCAGGACGTATAAAGATCTGCAGAATAAATACTGCTGTCATGCGTTCTCTATTATTTTTCAACTGAATAACAATCAAGAAAGTCTAATCTTGCTAACAAAAGTCAAGCAGAAAGAAAGAATTAAAAAAGCAGGAAGCTGTTTCCAGTTCTGTCGGTTTGAAGCAGAAATCTACGAGGATGTCCCACACACAGGCCTACAACTATTTCTGAAATCCCGGCTTTCAGTTCTCCTCAGTGAAGGCAATATCTAGCTCAGTACAATCCCTTTCAAACAATAATGAAGAATAAAGCCCTCAAATACTCACCAGAAACGACTACAAGAGCTTTATAACAACTTCATCTGAATTGCTCCTTAAAATCAGTAGCGACAGTGTTGCTTAAACTAAAACTGCTATGTGTGCTTGTGATAACTTGCTTGGCTCAAAGCAATAAACTCTATTTTCTGTGATGCAGATGACTAAAGTTGTAAGCCTATGGTTAGGAGAAAGAGCCCACTGATTATCAGTGACAACTGATATTTATAAAAGACTGCATTAAATGCATAAAGACCTGATTGATTTACAAGCCATCACAATTTCATCTTCTAAGCCGTTTTTTTTTTTCTTCCTCAAATATGATCTCCATATGCATACTGTATGAGAATGTTTTTATATTTTTGGGGGGGAAATAAAGCTATGAACTATTTCTGAAATGGAAAAGAAGAAACTCTGATAAATAAACAACAGATTTTCAATAAAACAAGACTGTGAACCCTTCAGCAACGTGTATAAATGAATGGGTCCCAGCAACCACTGAACGAACACTGAAGGAAATGAGGCTTTTTTTTGTGTGTAAAAAGTCAGTCATGTTTCATTTGATTACAACTTCTATATTTACAATAAAAAAAAAAACTCCAGTCAAATACATGAATAAACCCAGGCAATATGGGCTTCATTTGGACAATATATATATATATATAAAAAAACAAAAACCTTAACCATAACCATTTACAGGTAAACTCATGGACTTTGACCGACCCGCTGTCCTCTGACACTGACAGGAGGGCGAGGATGGAAGAATGAGTTTCCATTAGACAAGTCTGCTGTTACATTTACAGGTGCATCACACAAGTCTCTGTTCATTCTGAGCCAGCCTCGGCGTCTTTAGACTTTTTCTTCTTTTTCTTCTTCTTTGCGCTCTCCGTAACCTGTGTGTGAAAGTACGTTCAGAATTAGTGTGGTCAATCGATCAAAAAAAAACACATTTTTCTGTAATAATCACAATCAATTGCCTATTAATATATTTCTATTGTTATAATTTCAGTCAATCTCAATTTATGTAGAAACAACATGATGGTATATATATGTGTTTAATGGCATCTTTTTACAAAGTAGCCTGTTATTAATGAAGGCCAGTATCACTGATATCAATACTGCTAATGATGTCTCTTAAATGCATTTTTCCCTCAATTTTAGTCATTAATTATAGCCATTAAACATTGCAGTATAACTTAGTCATTTTTAACATTTAACAGGCTTTGAGAAATATTACTCGCCTCAGTTTCTTCCTCTGCTGGAGCCTCAGCCTCTTCTGCTAGCTTCAGTTTCTTTTCTTTCTTCTTTTTCTTCTTCTCCTTCTTGATTTCTTCTTCCGTCTTTATATCCTTAGCAGCCGCCGCGTCACTTTCGCTTCCGCTCTCATCTCGCTTCCTCTAGAATAACCCAGAGATTTCGTTAGTTCAATACCAATATGAAAAAGTGCAAGTGTATCCATGCGCTCCAGAAATCATACCTTTGGTGCCGTCTGACCAGCCTCAGCACTCTTTTTCACCTTGGGTGTGCTAGGAGAGGAAAAAAAAAGACAAATTCATTTCATTCCAAACCCATGCAGCTGACGAGTCTGAAGGAAGTGTGTAAGGGTTTGTCCACAGAGCTCAGAGGCGGTCCGGCCCGCTGCAGACAGCACTGTCCTGGGCTCAGGGTTTCACTTTAGCAGACAGACTCCCTCTAGGGTCACAGCAGACCAAAAAGGGATAACAGTCTGCAGAAACGACGTTATTTAGTGTGATGTTTCTCTTCTGTTTGAATGAGCACTGTGGAGTCAGAGGCAAAAACGTTCTTTTTTTCCACCAAAATGGAGCTGTAATTTGTGCCATGCATGTATTTAAAGACTACATTACTGACCGTAACACATCCTACCAGTCTATTTTGACATCGGAAGTAATATTATCATGCCATTACAAGATTTTTGATGCAACAGGAAGCTCTTAAATTTCATCAAAACAATGACACGTGCAAAGCTATTAGACTCCCTTATGTTCTCTATTTGAAAATGCACTATTTGTTCTATTGCTATCGTTGCTGCTGTTGTTTTAAAAAATAAATAAAGATTTGTGATCTTCATAAGTAAAACATTAAATATCGGCTCAGATGCAAGTGTACCTGTAGTCTACGTAGCCCTCTTTCCAGTCTGCCGGGGTGCTGCCGTTGGGTTTGCCGTGTTTGTCTAGAAGTCCTTTTTGGATCATCATTTTCTTCTGACTGGCCTGAAATGCATGACTTTTTAAAATACACGTAAACACTGATTTCACCAATTAGCAGCACGATTTCTCTGAATGTTTCTCACCTTCGGTCCAAGGCCCCATTTGCGTGGATACGTGTCCCGCTCCATAATGACCCTCTTGATTTTGGCAACAACACCGTGGTCACATGTGGATATGACGGCGGTCGTCATCAGGGCAACCGCTGAGAAAAAATAAAACAAAACAAGTCAAATCTGCAAAAAGACACGTGGCGGCGGTTACTCTGAACAGATGCCGGTAGCTCACACAGCCATCAGTCTTGGGTGATAGATAGACGGTCATCTTTGCAGTAATGCTCATGCAATCTAGATCACATCATGTGGCTTCAAACGGTGCATGCTGGGGCTGAGAGATATTTGAACATTTACCTGTACAAATGGCTTCTCCTTTCGCAGTTATAATGACAATGTCTTGATTCATTTCAATACCATCTTCATACCGCAGGACGCCTGGTAGCATGATCTTAGCACCGTAACATATAGCGTTCACCTGTTACACAAAAAGCCTCATTAGACCGGCAGACTGATTTCAAAACTGGTCTGGAAATTATAAACAAGTTTTCATACAGCGCTGTCCTTCATGACGATCCTTTTGTGGGAGATGAGGAGTTTTTCCAGAGGGTAGATCACCCTCCTCAGGTAAGTCTCGTCTTTGTTGTGATCAAACTGCCACTGGGCGTCCAACACGTCATGCATGGTCACCAGGTTATCCTTGGAGAAACAAACACTGGTATCAGCCAATGAAAAAGCTTTTAATGTGGTCTTGATCCTTCAGATGTCTTGCAACAGATTAATTAAGAGTTTCTGATGTATTTATTTTATTTATTTATTCACTTAACGCCATGCCAGCATCAAGGCTATTTTCATGGCGATTTCTGAATAAATTATACAAGGTATACAATTAACAAAAAGTAGAGTTTCTGATATAAACATTTAAACCTTTGTATTGTATGCAAGTAAATATTGTATTTGTTCATGCAATTTAAGAGCCGTAGTCTACTGCGATAATATGGTAATTGTGGTTTTAACGATGTGCTATTTGACCGAGTATTTTGCAAAAACCCTTCAAAACACCCCTACAGAGCGCACGCATACTGTACATAAGTCTGCATTTAGAGTGCTTTCTTTCACTACATGATTCAGTCTATTAAAATGCATTTAGAATGATCACAATTCAAGATATGGGGACAGAAAATTTATATTTATACTACTTCATATAGCCTAGTTTTTATCCAAAAATTACCATGATTACAAATGTGATTTTTTTTTTTTTTACAACAGTTACGTTAATTAAAAGACTTACGTTTTAGAAACTATATTGCCCGTTTTTGCTCTATTTCGACAAATAATTCCAAACAAAGCCACAGCGCTGTTTTGCGTCTCTGAGCAACATGACCGGGTTTCGTTCCTGAATGAATCAACCGTTCAAATGATTCGATTCAATCGCAATGACTCACTTATTAACAGTGACTTGCTGCCACATACTGGCGGTTTTAATTTCACATTCAAAGTATCTTTTATTATTATTTAAATCATTTCAAATAGCAGTATTCAACGTTTTATACTTAATATATCAAAACATTATTTATGCATTTGTAATTGCAGGTTAAATGCATTCATGGACTGCATTAAACAGTGTAAAAACATCTAAATGCCACTTCAGACACAGCTTCTGTGTTTCCTCTGCATTGCAAAGATTTGCTAATACGGATTTCATTTGCTTGGTAACAGGCCAAATTTCTCATTATTCTAATCTAATTCACTGATTAAACGTAAGAATTTGACTCAAAAGATAATGGACACTTTTAGAAAAATGGCTTTATAAAAGGTAAAAATGCCCATAAAACGTAAAAATCAATTTAAACTTATTGGAAAAGATTCATTTCTATCAGTGTGAACTGACCACCACACAGAATATGAAAAACTTCAGGAGTCAGCTGTCCACGGCAGTCCTTAAGATATCAGCACAATAACACACTCAGCAAAATATCGTCTGATTACCGTTATCGATAAAATCCCAGAAAATAGAGATATTATTTTTTGTCAATATCGCACAGATTAATGTAGGCTGAAGTTTGATGAAGGTGGTCAAAGCATTACCACTTCATGTTTCTAATATCACTCAGCCATTTTCTGTACCAAAGATTAATTATCAGAACTGGGGAGAAAGCCCAGAACTCAACTCAACACTTTGGTTCGGCAGACTTTGGCGAGCGTGTTCTTGATGTACCTTTTCACCCATCACACCGGAGCGGACACGCCGCAGCTCCTGCATCTGACCGCCAACTCCCAGCAGCAGACCCAGATGAACGCACAGAGTCCGGATGTATGTGCCCGCTTCACAGCTCACCCAGAAAATACCTGCACACCATTTGGGAGCATACAATTACTCTCAATCTTGCACTTTTCAAACAAAGTCATCGTAGTGCATAAAAGCCATCAGTCAAGGGTGATAGATAGCAGGTCATCTTTGCACAAAGTGCTAATGCAAGCTACATCACATCATGTGGCTTCAAAATAAGAGTCAACATCCAACTGCTTTCACAATAGGACTGGGTGATACGACTAAAAACAATCACAATATTTTACATATCAAATGCTATTGATATTTAATCACGATATTTACTTATGAACCGTGTTGGGGAAAGTTACTTTTAAAAGTAACATTACAATGTTGCGTTACTCCATAAAAAAGTAACCAATTCAGTTACTTACATTTCATGCATTACATTACTTTTGCGTTACTTGTCACCTGGGCTGATCTTGCTTATTTGTTTTTAATAAATAAAACAAGTTATATTTTTGGTAACTGTAAAGACACTTTACTTATTTGAGAAAGTAACTCGGGCACTTCATTGATAATATAAAAGTAATGAATTACTTTACTAGCTACTTGGAAAAAAAGTCATCTGATTACGTAACTCGTGTAACTTGTAATGCATTACCCCCAACACTTTTATTAATGGGGAAGGAAATGCTTTCCACTTGTTTGTTAGACCTTGAGAATGAATGCAAACAATTTTACAACAAAACACAATTTTTATTTTTTGCTGCACAAAGTAACTGTGTAAATTAAAGTGGATGAAAAACTAGCTTTATATTTTTTTTTTTGTTTTGTTTTTGTTTTGTTTTTTTTGCATATACTTATACCATTCTGTAATTGTAACTTTCTGTAATAATTTAAATAGAACTTTTGGCGGTTTGTGATGGAAAATTTTTGAGTTTGTGTATGACAGCAATTTAGGTTTTTATCAAACAAAACGGTATAAAGCTGGTAAAGTGACGCAGAGCAGCTCTGGAGATGAAGTTCACACGTTCATGTTATTATATTTGATAAATATATTACCCTGAAATCACTATGAGCGTCATGCGTGTTTGAGTGTGTGCATCAGACGAAACTACAGCATTCATTCATTCACACCGAGACATGCAGACTTATAGATGCATGCACTGACTGCTGCTCCATTTATTTTACTGTTAGATGAATCCAAAAGTAAAAATGTCCATAGATTATCATTATCGACAAATTTGATCACCCAGTCTTATTTTCGTAAAAAGTAAATAATAGAAATAAGGTGTAGATTTCATGTCGACTTCAATAAAACCTTTTAAAAGTTTCTACCTAATCGTCTCTCTAGATCATATTCAATAAGCTTGCTCTCATAGATGGTTCGCACTCGCAGTTGGCGCTTCACAGCGGCGATGAGCGGAGGCCTCTGGAACAGGGCTCCTGTCAAACACTCCAGAGCCTGCGGCTTTGCCTGTGCTTTTTCCATTTAAAATGAGAGGCGACCACTGCCTTTTAATCACGATCCAAACAAAGAAGCTGAATACATGCAGCCTGAGCAGTTTCAGATTTAAATAAAATTGTATAATTTCTAAGTTTGCAGCAAAACCAGAAGGCTCTGACTTTAGTTTTGTGAACCTATACTACATAAAACATCTGAACGAAACAAAACTAGCAGATGGACTGAGACGCAAATTCACTCTCTGCCAGCAGGTGGCGCTTATGGAACAGGCACAAAACACTCAGAATCTCTCTCAGACTTCCTGTAGCCATTTACAGTCACACGGTCCGTGTGCACGTGTTCAGACGTGTCAGCTCTTCTTTGGTGAAACCGGGGCCTCCAAACCTGCATGAGCCTCCAGACCAGCGGCTGCAGCAGGACACTGCAACAGAGAGCAGGAGACCAGAGAGAGAGGAGGCCCGGAGACACTCAGAGAATGGATAAAACACGCTCATCATCTCACACAAAACAGCGAACCGCCGCGCGAACAACCTTTGCTCTTTCTGTCCATTTCATATTTCAGGCTTTACAGGGTTAAAGGACCAGTCAAAATTAATTGAGGTAACCAACATCATGGGACAAATGCTGTTGACTGAGCTAAGAGTATACCTTTGTCACAATTCTACACATTTACATCAGCTTGCTATAACATTTCTATTAAATAATAAAGGCTTTCAAAAGTTCAAAAGACTCTGGCAATGAATAAATCTAATGTTTTTTGGTCCAATTTCTTAACAGACAATAGTACCTTTCTTTAGAATTAAAGAAAATATATATATTTTTAAAAGAGTTCTAACATCACAGAGTATATGCAGTCATTCTGCCCAACTCGACTACTTGTTTAAAGCAGAACACAGTCCTACTTACCCTCGCTAGCTGGTGTTCGTTCTCTAGCGCATTGTGCAGCCGTACTATGCCCACATACTCTTTGCCTAAAAGCAACGGCACAAGAGTAGTAAGGAGAGGCCACTAATTTTACTGTGTGTGTAAACATATCAAACTCTTGATCTGGCAGCGTTACGGCAGACCCACCTGCGCTCTGCTGAGATTTGACCAGTCGCGTGGCTCGTTCCACACACACGATCAGGCAGCCCGTGACTTTGGGGTCAAGAGTGCCGCTGTGGCCGGTTTTCTCCACACGAAGAATTCTCTTGATCCAAGCGACGACTTCATGGGAAGAGGGGTTTGCAGGTTTGTCCAGATTAATGAAACCAGTCCTGGGCAGATGGATAAAAAAATAAAAATAAATAAACACTTGCAGGAACTCATGGTACAACTCAAAACGCTTGCATTTTTGGAGAAACCATCAGTCAAGGGTGATAGATAGCAGGTCATCTTTGCACAGAGTGCTAATGCAATCTACATCACATCATGTGGCTTTGTGTCATGATGACTAATACTTTAGGGATGTAACAATTCACTCAACTCACTACGCGATATGATACACGATACTTATTTCAAGATATGATTCTCACGATTT
This sequence comes from Sinocyclocheilus rhinocerous, assembly GCF_001515625.1. Lineage (NCBI taxonomy): Eukaryota > Metazoa > Chordata > Actinopteri > Cypriniformes > Cyprinidae > Sinocyclocheilus > Sinocyclocheilus rhinocerous. The sequence goes on from NW_015632469.1 coordinate 80,725, forward strand.
TAACAATTATATTTAAGGCAAATTATAAATGAAAAGGTGTCTTTATTATTTCTCAGATAAAATGCTGCACATTTCTTTGAGAAATTGAAACAAACAAACCTAAACTAAAATTAAAACAAACACCCAAATCAAATAAATGCAAATAAAGGAAATCTCTTCATATAAACAAAGGCTTTGCCTGTGCTTTTTCCATTTAAAATGAGAGGCGACCACTGCCTTTTAATCACGATCCAAACAAAGAAGCTGAATACATGCAGCCTGAGCAGTTTCAGATTTAAATAAAATTGTATAATTTCTAAGTTTGCAGCAAAACCAGAAGGCTCTGACTTTAGTTTTGTGAACCTATACTACATAAAACATCTGAACGAAACAAAACTAGCAGATGGACTGAGACGCAAATTCACTCTCTGCCAGCAGGTGGCGCTTATGGAACAGCAGAGATTCAGTGTTTCCTTACAACTCAAAACGCTTGCATTTTTGGAAAAACCATCAGTCAAGGGTGATAGATAGCAGGTCATCTTTGCACAGAGTGCTAATGCAATCTACATCACATCATGTGGCCTTCTGTCATGATGACTAATACGTTAGGGATGTAACAATTCACTCAACTCACCATGTGGTATGATACACGATACTTATTTCAAGATATGATTCTCGGCAAATTATAAATGAAACTGTGTCTTTTTATTATTTCTCAGATAAAATGCTGCACATTTCTTTGAGAAATTGAAACAAACAAACCTAAACTAAAATTAAAACAAACACCCAAATCAAATAAATGCAAATAAAGGAAATCTCTTCATATAAACAAACTATCGCAGATGATTTAACAGCATAATGAAATCGAAGACATCGTTCTGCGATAATTACATCTGTTTGCGTAGCTTGTCAGTGAACTACGGCTCTGTGTAGTAAATGCTGCTCCATCTGAAAGCATGTGAAAATACCATGTTTTTACTTCAAACTCACTTCATAACATCAGTCGAGTGTTTGAAATAAATCCTTCTGTGAGATGATGTGGCTTCTTACACCGACTAAAGCACGCAACATTTTATAGTATTCTAAGCAGTGATAAGGTCGATTAGCATTGCATTATTAAATACGTTATACCAATGAAAATTATAAGAACTCCGATAAATCATATATTGTCGTAGTCATGTCTTTATTAGTAACGTTGAATCAATGAAAGCAGTTAAATCTTCTGTTTATTCAGCTACCGCTATAGGGATCTCTTGGGTTTCTTCTGTATTTGGAGTTTCCACGCGAGAGCGCCCTCTGGCCTTCGGATGGAGATTTACTGCTGATCACAGAACCGTGCTTCACTGAAAGATACACATGACAATCACAGCTTCATCCTTATCGCGATTTCATTTCGATTTATCGTGCAGCCCTAATCTAAATTCTTCTGAAGACAGTCAGCTCCCCTCAGAGATACATTCATATAAACCCCCACACCCAACGGTATCGCGAATCATTTAACATCTCCTCCGATTTGAATCGGCACATTTTTATCGATTTTCAACTGGCTCATGGTGCATTGTTACATCCCTATAACTTATTAATCCAGGATTTCCTACCTGACATATTCATGTATGTTCCTCTTGAGTGGATTCGAGCCATGTGGCAGAGGAGTGTAATGAGCAGTCCTGATGTTGAGCTTATCGAAGTTCTGTAGATAAGCAGGTTTATAAGTCACAACAAGAATACAAAGCGGAAATGACTATCAAAACCCAAGTTTGCACGTGTGATCAGACACGTCTATTCGTCTTTGTCAGGACTGGCCTGACCCTCGCACCAGCGCATCAGATCCCGCCACGGTCGACCCAATAGAACATTGGAGCAGCCGAGCAGAACCAGACCGCTGTAACTCCGCGGCCCAGAACGGACCACATGGCCGCTGAGGGACAGAACCAGCAGCGCTCAGCGAATGGATAAACACGTTCATCACGCCACACGTGCGCTTGGTGAAAGGACCTGTGGGTAAACGGACACCGACCTTCAGCAGTAACGGCCATTGAGACGTGTCCAAGCGTGCGACCTTAGACTCAGGTTTGATGAGGAAGTCTCCGCTTTCTTGAATCTCCTGATGGCAACAATAAAAAAATTTTTTTTAAAAGTATTAGGAAGCGGATTTAGAAAATGACCAACACATAGATTGAAATCAAGAGGTTGTCACAAAACCAAAATTCAGAACTACAATAGTCATCAATTCTTGACACCAAAACAAAAGCTTTAATTTTTTTAACACAAGTCTTAGAAACACGTAACTAAGATCGGTCTATTCAGTGGTCAAATACAGGGTTTCTGCAGGTTTTAGGATAAAACTTTTCAAAAATGTGTCACACTGCAAAATGGGATGTTCTTTCTCAGCATTTCTGTCTTGTTGAGCAGTGATAATGTCTCAAGGTTCTCAAATCAAGATACATTTACTTTAAAATAACACAATGACGTAAATCTTGTTTTCTGTTAACCCCTTAACTGTCACACCATTTTTTTTAAATAGGCATGAAAATGCACTATCCGAACTTAAATTGTTGTAATTTATGAACACTTTGGAATACAGACCTAAGGTTTGTCTCTTTTTAAAGAAGACAATTAGCCGATTATGGCAAAAGTGGAATTCTTTCAAAAAATTAAAGTATCGAAGTTATAGAACTTTAAATTTATTGTAAAGAAAATACATTGTACTGATTTTATTATATTTTGTATATAATAAATATTTTACATAACAGGTTTCACTCTAAAATTGCTATAAAATTTAAGCCTTCTAAATAAGTTGACTAAATAAATTTGAAGTTGATCTGAAAAAAAAAAAAAGGAGGTTCCTGTGAGATTTTATTTAGGGCGTTATACCACAAACAGCCACCGGGTGCCATCCAAACTCCATCGAATTTTTATTAATGCATTTTTCTGTAACATGTTGAAATTTCTCTGCCAATATTGCTTCCATCACATAATATGGAGTCCTGAGACTCAGACCTTTCCAATGATATGTTTTTTGTCAAGATTATAAAAAGTTTTGATTGTAAAAGACCGTCATGCATTTTGTAATATGACACTTGACACCGCCCGCTAAAGGGGAGGAGACCGCCAAAACATTTTAAAGTACCATTTCCATGGTTTTTCAAAATGGTTTTCACAGGATGAATCTTGGGCTTCTTAGCTTTCAAACGATATATAATTTATGATGACTAAAACATTTGATAGAGAAAAAGGACAAAAAACAAAACAAAACAAAAAAGAGCGCCAAGCGTCCCACAGGTGGGACGGCGACAGTTAAGGTTAAACTAATCCGAATTAAGTGAATTTATTTTTTAAAAATCTGCAAACGGGCTCAGAAAAATCAACTACATTTAAAAGGGAAAAGTTTTATCGACCGATATTTGTTCATGTTTTAAGTATAAATTCACACTTTGTCCTGCGTCTCGAAACAGGATTTCATATTTTCATTTTGCATTAAGGAAACCAAGTACCTTAAGATCTATTTATTTGAATTAAAATCAAGACAAAAATATTGAGGAAGCATTTTTTCCAACATTTAATGCCATGACTTTACGAATTTATGACTCCATTGAAACTGCATTTGTAACCTTCAATCCGTTGAGCACCATTTAAGTCCACTATATGGAGAGAAATATTGGAATGTTTTCCTCAAACTTAATTGCTTTGCGACTGAAGAAAGAAAGACATGAATATCTTGGATGAGACGGGGGAGAATAACTTGTCAGGAAATGTTTATTCTGGAAGTGGAGTATTCCTTTAATACCTGCACAAACCCTGCAAATATTTCAGAAAAACTGCAAGCAAACCAAATGACTTGATCTTGAAAAATTGATTTCATTTCTCCTCGTTGCATACCTAGTTATCACATTATCGAAATAACATTTGTGTCAGCAGAAATTTATACTGATGATATATCTATATTTTTAGCTTCCGGCTTCGCTACCGTTCGGACGTTCTTACTTACTGCTCTGCGCTTTGCTCCCTATTTCTGTACTTTTCTTTGATATTATTTTTTTTTTCTTTTTTTTTATGTAAAGCACTTTGAATTACCATTGTGTATGAAATGTGCTATACAAATAAACTTGCCTTGCCTTGCCTATACATGCAAGTTATAGGCTATGTTATCTACTATTGTTAAACGGACAAATTACATAAAAATTAATAAACGTGCATGCATATTAAAAAAAAAGCATTACCCCAATTTCTCCTTCTGAGAACGACTTCGTCTTTTTCTTCTTCTTAGCTGATCCAACTGAGGACAAAATAAATCACCGTCACAAATCATTTTATCATGAATATTCATTTAGGGGAAAGCATGGCCGAGTTTAACTGCACACAAAGCTTTGGCTGTAATTAGTTAGCAGTAGCTGCGGAACCACGTGGCGTGTGCGGCCAGCACGTGGCGTCTGACTTAACGTTACTGATCTACCAAAAGAGTTTAACGTTGCATTTTTAACGTTAAATTACATTAAACCACCGTCTCTACAGATCACATTCCGCTACGTTACAGTTACGAGAAGCAAAGTAAAACAGGATCACTTATAAGTATTAAGGGACAGTGATTTTGGGTGTTCAGAAATTGATCATTTAAACCAGCCGCTAAATTCTGTTCCCTTATTGCGTTGTTATTTATTAAGACTATTTATTAATTTTTTACATTTATTTTTTTTATCTTTTATTTTTTTTAAAGGACAAGATATCAGGCGTCCACGCAAGCAGAAATAAATTTACTTTCCATAATACTAGCCAACTAATAACAGGTTATTTGCGTAGAGGAAACATGCTTAGATTTTCTACTACTGCTAATAGTAATAATATTAATTTCAGTAAAACACATTTCTAAAATTAGATGCATAAGCATAAATCTAGCATTTCTAAATGCACCCGTGAAGTTGAGAACTCATCTTTTGATCGATTTACTTTTACACTTCTTAAGCGCATCATACTTGTGAGCAAAAACGCAAAGTAAAATATTTTAAGTAGAATTTTAAGCAACATCACAGAAATCGTGTAAAACATGATCTTACTTTCTGTGTCCGCCATCTTCAGAGGACGCAGCACGTGTGACTGAACGCGCGTGCGTATTTCTCTGCAGAGCTCTCACATCTCGGGATATGAAGCATCGCGATATCATAACGCGTTATCAACGAGAAATGTAGAGGCTCCTCCCCAGGGCATCTCCCTTTGCTCTGCCTTTTCACTTCAAAATAAAAACATTTTTACTCCACAAATCAAAAACATAAACGTGTCCACAAATCCCTCATTAACAAATGCACACAAAAACGTTCATATTCAACATAATACAATGTCACAGATCACTATTGTTTTACATAATCTGATTACATGCAATCGGTTACTATACCCAGCGCTGGTTATAAAATGTGTCAATGCATTCAAAAATTATGTTTGCATTGATTCGCTGTATTCATTTATCAAAAGACTTGATCAAAAACAACTTAAAAATGACGAATTTCACAAGCAATTTTTGATTCAGGTAAACTAGAGTAGCACACAAGCTAGAAAAGATGTTCTGGAAGTTGGGAAATAATATGAAAAAAAATCAATAACTAAATGAAAACATATCTTGGTTAAACCTACACCTTTACATTTTAAAATGTGAATTGCATTGACTTTTCCACGTCCTCCTGCACTCGTGTATACTTTGTATTTATTGTGTGCATTTTATTTTTATGTACATTGTGTGTAGTGTTCACAAACAGTAAGTTCTTTGTGTAAACTAAAATTAATATTATCAAAAAGTGGTAAGACTAAAGTCAACAAGACAAAAAATGCAAGGAGATGAATTTATTTTCTAGAGGTATCATTGGTATTTTTGTGCGTACATTCATTTAAGATCATTTTATATAGGATACAGGATGTTAAAATGCTACAGATTAAAAATAAAAAAACGCTCGCAAAGATTAATGCAATACAGCATATACATTTAAACTTTGTGAGATCTTTGCCATTATCTCAACCATGCATTCCCATATCACTGTTAAGGCACAAACCCTTAGAAATACCCAGCACTGACAACCATTTAAAGGCACAGTATCAGTTTAATTCGAGACAATAGTTATTGTGAACAATAAACGGACACAAAAACAACAACTTTTTGCCTTTGTCACGCATGATCTTCACAACATGCATGTGTCACACAAACTGGACCAATGCCAACATTTGTAGTTAGAAAGTATATAATTCTTTATTTCTTTCTGAAACAATGATAATTTCACTGGAGAGGACTTTTGTTTGTCAGCTAGGGTCATGTGGATTACTTTGAATCGGTCTAGATACAGATTGAAAATGGTCTACAATGAGCACCATTCACTTGCATCGGATGATGAAAAATCCTGTCATGTTTTACTCTAAAACTTTCATTTCTCTTCAGCTGAAGTAAGAAAGACCAATACACCATGGATTGCCTGGGGGTGAGTAAATACTGAACTATATATATGAACTATTTCCACGTTTCAAACATCATTCTGCGAAGCAAAGGATCTTCTGATTTAATCTTTTAGTCGGTCTGTGTGAACAAAACCTTAAAATCAGACATTATAGCATAACCCTTTTTGAAAGAAGTGCCTTTTCACCTCATATTCTCTTGAGTTAATGCATGTCCTGACCATTTCTACAAAAATATATCATTTAAATTAAACTATTACTACCATCTGTTTTTCTGTGGAAAGAAATCGTTATGGATCAAAAGATGCATCCTCTACAAGCAACTCATTTAATTAAGATCATAAAATCATTCAAACAAAGAGTTGAGTTGATAAGTAATACTGTTGTGATCCTCTGCTGTCCTAACGCTTGAGAAACCAAGGTGTTTTTGGTAAATGATGGCTGGGTAGTTTAGCATTAGGCGCTCAGGCCTGGAGCCCCAGAGAGCGAGCCGTGTTCAGCACATCGTCACGCGTCAGATAACATCCGCACAGCTGCCGCAGGCCGGTGAACGACTCTCTGCCATGCAGAACGCGCCAGTTATCGATGAACAGGACCTTGGAGAAAACAACAGTAGGTATGTTTACATGCACTGATTTTCAGCAACATGAAAAAATCCAATCTGATTCTGAGAGTTCGGTTTAGATGCAGCATATACTATCCAATCTGATTCACATACATGTGCATTACATCTATTCTGAACAAAATTTCAGTCACTGCATTCAGAAATGCAGAAAGCCATTGTGAGAAAGACACGGGAGCCACCATTTTTGCTTTGATGACATTAGGGCTGGGCGATATAGCTAAACAATTTATCAACGATATAATTTATAATATCGTTCGGTATCGATAATTATTGACATTTTTCATAACCTTTTTTAAAACAGAGCAATAGAAAAAAAATTTTTAATTTAACCACTGTATTTATAATTAACACAATTTATTGAGACAAAACTAATATTTTTTGTTTTAACAATCAAACACAATAAAAATTAAACAAATATCTAATTTCTAATGTTTTATATGAAGATTAAATACGTCTTTATTGTATAGGTCTAATTGTCTCCCGAGGCCACAGCAGGACGCAATGAGCAAAATAATGCAGTGCAATTAAATTGTCAACGCAAGGAAGTAACTCCATAAAAGCGTGCATTACGTCTAAATTAACTCATAAAAATCAAATATAATTTCGTAAATTGCATAAACAATTATGAACAAAACCGCATCATGTATTTATGCATTGCTTAATCTAAAGAGCCGAAGCGCCGATCACACAGACTGCATTTAAAAACATATGAGACGCAGTGAAAAGGAATAAACCTCCACAAATTCGTGACGTGTTTGCTAAAAGTTTAAACTGTTTTAACTTTGCATGGCTCTCTAGACATCTCGTGTGAGACGTGAGAGCAGCAGTCATATTTGTCCATCTAAAAAATGCGCTGAATATGCGTTCTGTGTGAATGGCTTGGTTTCGGTTTTAACCTAATCAAGATCTTCTCCGCATTGAGCTAATATACTTCTCTAATATTTTGAATGAATAAGTGCCTATATCATGCACTATATCAAACAATTTTTCTATCGATATCGAAGGTGTACCGTCGATAAATATCGATACCGTTTTATCGCCCAGGCCTAGATGACATATCATTAAAAAAAAACTAAACATTAAGGCTTTTTTTTTTGCAAATATGTGACCCTGGACCACAAAACCAGTCACAAGAGTCAATTTTTTTGAAACTGAGATTAATCCATCTAAAAGCTGAATAAATAAGCTTTTCATTGATGTATGGTTTGTTAGGATAGAACAATATTTGGCCGAGATACAACTAGTTGAAAATCTGGAATCTGAGGGTGCAAAAAAATCTAAATATTGAGAAAATCATCTTTAAAGTTGTCCAAATGAAGTCCTTAGCAATGCATATTACTAATCAAAAATTAAGTTTTAATATATTTACAGTAGGAAATTTACAAAATATCTCTCGTGGGCTAGACTAACAAAACATTAAAATACAACAACGTCACTTACATCACCGCATCTCGCGCGCCACTGATGATGCTCCCTGACGCACACCTAACATTCAAATGCAAATGTTTATTTTAAATTAGACTAATATTCATTATTTATTCACAATCTCCTCATCACAGGCGGGCACAGCACTCATTTCAGCATGTGTTCGTGTTTGTGTGTGCTGTCTGCGTCACTCATAGTACGTGCCTATATCATGCACTATATCAAAAAATTTTTTTATCGATAACCAAGGTGTAACCTCGA
>NW_015632469.1:89621-89765 GCF_001515625.1 Sinocyclocheilus rhinocerous
TACAACTAGTGGAATCTGAGGGTGCAAAAAAATCTAAATATTGAGAAAATCATCTTTAAAGTTGTCCAAATTGTCCAAATGGCAATGCATATTACTAATCAAAAATTAAGTTTTGATATATTTACAGTAGGAGATTTACAAAAT
>NW_015632469.1:98382-120548 GCF_001515625.1 Sinocyclocheilus rhinocerous
TTCTTTATGCACCAAGAGCTTGTAACACTCCAAAGAGAAAGGAAAAATTGAAATCGCATCATATGACCCCTTTAGCATATATTGCAGTGCAATGCAGTGATGATTGAAAGATGAACAAATAAATGTTCCTCAAAAGCCTGATGATCATATTTAATATTCACATTATGATGTCTGGATAAACCTAAGTTGCTTCAGTCTATTAAGTGTTTATCTTGAAATGTTATACTAACAATATCAAAGTTATTCTTATGTTTACTTTATAAAACTCAGTAAAGATTTCACAGCAAAACACATGTGAAGCACTTGTTAAAAAGTATAAACTATCAATCAGACAGGCATGTAGTATCTTGTGAACAACAGGATTAGCAGCAACGTTTTGTTCAGGTTGATCATTTAGAAGCCTTAGAAATTTGTATTTCAAATGTGACACAGTTCAGGGTTTCAGTTTAAATTTTCAAAACTGGAATACAAAAAAGACATTCCCATTCTACTTCAAGCATGTACTTTGCAATGTGTTTATCTCTCGTAATGTCAAATGCAAAAAAAGGCTTTATTTTCTTTATGGCTTGTTATGCTTTTCTTAAATGATAAAATACGACCCAGGCATGTTTTTAGTGGAGATGTTCTGCATACCTTCCCTGGTTTGAGTTTGACCCACAGCTCATTGTCTGGTCTCCTGAGTTCAGCGGTGAGCTGCCTGTGAGCCGCGTACCAGCGCCGCACCTCATCATGAGGGACTGTGTTAATAACAGAACGGTCATAGTTATTATACCTGCAAAACAAGAAAACACAACTCAAACAAAACTGGATGAAATGCAGCAGAACCTTTAATTATAAGTTTAATATCATTAGGAAATGTATTTCCTTTAATAACTTAGCCCTCATTGCATTCAGTTCAGTTCTGACCTTCTAATACAGGAAACAAGTTTGCAAATGTATTAAAACTATCAAAATGCAAAAAAAAAAAGTTTTTTTTTTTTTTCAGATTTCTAATTTTTTTAAAGAAGAGGTTTAACCATTTAAACTAAATTCTTACACTTTTCATGTTCGGGTCAGATTTGACCCGGAAGTGCTCTGTAGCTTTATACATGAAATACAGATTTTTTTGTGTGTGTGTATTACACCTATTAGTTAGATTTGTCTAAACTTGCTCATATAAAATGTATGTAGCCTCTTTCTCTTCTCTCACACAAACTTTTAGGAATGAATTTTGTTGGTAAATCTAAATATGCACCAAAGAGACACTATAAACAGACAAAATATGTAACTGATATAAACTACAGCTCAAAGGGTGCATGGCAGAAGTAAAAAAAAAAATAATAGGACTGTTTTGGTGCAAACAACATTATGTTATAGGGGAAAATGAATGACACGATCCCTTAGTTTTCACGTGCAGGAAAAGGTCTCTTACCGAATCATGTACACCTCATTGTTCCACGGATAGACGTTGAGCACGGGGCCGATGCCGATCATGTGGTTGCGATGCTCACTCAGGTTCTCCACATACTCGTGTTTTATCGGCACGTGTGAAAGCAGCTCAAAGTTCTCGGGCGTTCGCTGGAGCACCGCGTCAGCGGCGTGGAAACCGTCCACCAGCAGAGTTCTGCCCCCCGTTCCTTCATGTCTCAGACAGTGAAACACCTGGATGCTTACGGAGCAAAACAAGATATTAAAAGCAGCACTGCTGGATGTGGACCATATTCACCATTAAATAATAATAAAAATAATCATTCGTTTTATTTACGGGCACCTTTCAAGACACTCAAGGACACCTTACAAAAATCAAATACATAAACAATAAATGACAAGAAACAATGCACAATAATGCACAAAACTAGATCAATCAGAATAAGCTCAAAAAATAAGTTTTTAAAAATAAGACGCGATTTAAAAATGGAAAGACTAGAACTATTAGGCCTACGTATATCAAGCGGTAAAGTATTCCAAAGACTCAGAGCCGTAAAACCAAAAGCTCTACATCCCATGGTAGTCAAACGTACAGATGGTACAACTAAAGTCACAGAAGCAGAAGATCTGAGAGATCGGGTAGGTGAATACCATAGCAAAAAATAAGTTAAGACACGATTTAAAAATGGAAAGACTAGAACTATTAGGCCTACGTATATCAAGCGGTAAAGTATTCCAAAGACTCAGAGCCGTAAAACCAAAAGCTCTACATCCCATGGTAGTCAAACGTACAGATGGTACAACTAAAGTCACAGAAGCAGAAGATCTGAGAGATCGGGTAGGTGAATACCATACACATGAAGAAGTTCACGCCAGTTTGTGGCCATTTTTGCAATTATGTTCGATGTTGCTAATGGCGCAGAAATTACATGCTTATTTTATTCGACAGAATGATGCATCCCTAATGTCATACTATACACTACTATGCCAGTTTCACAGTTAAAGGAACACTCCACTATTTTTGAAAATAGGCTCATTTTCCAATTCCACTAGTTAAGTTTTACCGTTTTCGAATCCATTCAGCCGATCTCCGGGTCTGGCGGTGGCACTTTTAGCTGTAGCTTAGCATAGATCATTGAATCTGATTAGACCGTTAGCATCTCGCTCAAAAATGACCAAAGAGTTTTGATATTTTTCCTATTTAAAACTTGACTCTTCTGTAGTTACATCGTGTAGTAAGACCGACGGAAAATGAAAAGTTGCGATTTTCTAGGCTTTGCTAAGGAACTTTGCTGCCGTACCATGGGTGCAGCAGGCGCAATGATATTACGCAGCGCCTGAAAATAGGCTTATTGGAAGTTACCTAGCTGGGGACTATTTTCAGGCGCTGCGTAATATCATTATCATATCGGCCTAGAAAATCGCAACTTTTCATTTTCCGTCAGTCTTAGTACACGATGTAACTACAGAAGAGTCAAGTTTTAAATAGAAAAAATATAGAAAGTCAAGTTTTAAATAGGAAAAATATCGAAACTCTTTGGTCATTTTTGAGCGAGATGCTAACGGTCTAATCAGATTCAATGATCTATGCTAAGCTACAGCTAAAAGTGCTACCGTCAGACCCGGAGATCGGCTGAATGGATTCGAAAACGGTAAAACTCAACTGTTTAACTCTAGGGGAGTTGGAAAATGAGCCCACTTTCAAAAATAGTGGAGTGTTCCTTTAAGAACAAATGTCAAAACACATATTAGCTTTAGGGAAACAGAACAGAATTTCATAAATGTCTTCACAGGCAAATTTTGCTTGCAAAATATAAAATAAGCATAGCAAGCTGTCTTTTTGGCAATGGGTGCAAATATGAACAGTGCCCCACAAAGGCACAATGTAGTTACTACACCTTGATTTTTGTAATCCACCATCAAAGCCTGACGGCCAACTAGGACAGCTGAGTGCATGAAGTGTCCTACATAACACACTTGATTGTTTCGGTTGAATAAGTGCATCATCTGGGTACTTAGAAGTGTTTGCTCTTGTTGGAATTTTCATTGTGAACACCACTCACACTATTTCAACTATGAAACGGCATAGAATAGTGCATAAGTAATTTGCAGTTTGCTATTAGGCCACTCTTTTGGCTTCACCTCTGCTCAAACTGAAATCTGACACAATTTATAGTATAAATGCACTTCAGAGATCGGCCAATATTTTTTGTCTTGCATCCAAGATCAATACAAAGGTTTTTGTTAAGTGTCTTCTAACCATTATGCAAATGACATTTCAGTTTGTTTTTATTTCTACTTCTTGACATAATAACTAAATCATAGCTACCAACAATAAATAATTGTGTCTTTTACAATCATAACAATACTTGTTATGTGCTGCAAGTCTAATATTTCCTGCAACATTTCACTGAGTAGCTGTTTGCCTGTTACAAGTTGAACAATTTGTGGAAAACTAAACATTAAGCTAATAATAAGTACTGTAGTGTTGTTGGGTTTTCGTCTTTAGAGAATGGCATTGACTTATAAAGGAGTAGAAAAATGTGGACATCATTTAAAAATAAATAAATACAAATCGGTCAAATCTCCTAACTTGTTTTCTAAGGTTACTCCTGTGGTCATTAGATGATTTAAGCACTTATAATAGAACAGAGAGGATGTGAATTGGACTCCCTGCCGACTGACTAAGCATGCACTACAGAAACTTGATCTGACAGACATTTGGCCTTTCGTGGCTAATTGAAGCCTAACTTTGATTTTCCCGTTTACCCGCAGGGTTCTTGAAAGTATGACGTGTCGGTGTGGCGGTCCAGTGCCAGCTTTGTGTAGGCTGTATCTCCACGAGAAAAATCTGAAGTGAAGTTCCACATCCGCCCATACATGGTCTCCCTGGAAACAAAGAATTGCTTAATTTTAATTAGGACAAACTATTATTGTGACCTTCATTTTCGAAATCAATCATCAAAATCTCCAGGAAAAAAAGGAATGACATGGTTCTCCTTCCTGTTACACTGAAACAAGGGCTGCACGATATGCATGTCACAAGGACTTAAGATAACTCAATGAATTTAATACTTATAAAAGTTTATGGTGACGCAGATAGCAGACAATAAACTGGGTGCAAGGCATATGTGTGTGCGCAAAAGTCTGAAAGCTGGGGCGAACGTGAAACGCTCATGTACCTGCAGTGTCTCAAGAGTGCATTTTTAACTAATATGTTTGTTTAGTTGCTTGAATAAAGTCTATGCTTTATACAGAGAAATATCATATTATAGACTTCACTTACCATTTCTCATGTATTTTGTCTTCAAACTCAACCTTTAAAGGGGTCATATGATGCGATTTCAATTTTTCCTTTCTCTTTGGAGTGTTACAAGCTCTTGGTGCATAAAGAAGATCTGTAAAGTTGCAAAGACTAAAGAGTCAAATCCAAGGAGATATTCCGGATCGGCTTTCACCGTGGACAAAGCGGAGTCCAGCTTGGGGTCGTCACATGTGGTTGCCGCAAACCCGTCGGACGCTCCTTCGTCGAATCCGCCGGCCGCGCCGTTCAATCAGAGCACACCTTGCTTTTCAGACCGATGTAAACAATAATGTAAAGTATGTGGAAAATAATGTGTTTTTTGAACCTTAAACCACATAAACACATTTCATTACACCAAATACACAAAATAATGTTCTTTTTAGCAACATCATATGACCCCTTTAAACTTATCAACGCCAGTTTATTCATTCTTTAAACAAACATTTGCCTGTATGGTGATTTGACTGTCTGGTGTGCAACCCGTTTTAGTCTTGTTTGGAGTATCTGTAGTATTAGCCTACGTATATTGTCAGTTTTTATAAAGGTTTTCATTTTAATTTAATTTATCATATCACACTCATTTTTCTTGACTATCGAGCAGCCCATGTGGCAACAATCCTCTCTTTGTCTAAATGCAACACTAAAAATGGAAGGGGACTGGAGGACCTGAACTTTATTTTGTCAGACCAGCGGATTAATGAAAGCCCTGGATAGAGAGAACCTAAAGTGCCCACATTATGCTCATTTAAGTTCATAATTTATTTTGGGGTTCTGTTAGAGTAAATTTACATGATTTAAAGTTCAAAAAGACTCATTATTTTTCTCATATTTTACATTGCTGGAGCACCTCTTTTCACTCACTGTCTTAAAACACATTTAGCTCCTGTCTCTTCTCAAAAAGCCCAGTCTGCTCTGATTGGTCAACTGCTTAGCGTATGTATGTAACGCCTCTTGACATTACTGAGGCTTCATAAGCAGCTGTAAACAGTATTATATGTTTGGTAACTTTGGCATCGCTATTATAAATCCATTCGGCATCTCCAATCAACTGTTCTTTGAGGACAGGCCAAAGCAGCCAGAAGGCGGGAATTAGTTGCCAAAAGTACCGGTACCAAGTCGATACTTAAATTTTGAAAATGTATACAATTCCAGCCTCAAACACTGTACATATTTTAGTGAGTCTCTGTGAAGAGCATCTAAGGTTTCTATTTACAACATGTTTTTGCAGCGTTGAGCTTTGTAGCCAATCACAGACGTGTTTGTGACATGTTTGTTAACCATGTGACTGCAATGGCCAGTCAGAGGCTTCTAAATCAGAATCCACTCAATACGCCAGAGTTTGTTCAGAGTTCTGCACACTTGTAAATTGTTTCACTATAACGAAGTATAAAAACAATATAAATAAATCGATGCGTTTCAGAAAGGCGGGGCATAGAGGAGAAACAATAATGTACAGTATGCGGAAAATAATGTTTTTAACCTTAAACCGCAGAAACACATTTCATTACACCAAATACACAGAATAATGTTCTTTTTTACCAACGTCATATGACCCCTTTAATGAATTGTTTACTTTAACAATATTTGAAGGCTACATGTTAATGTATGATTTACTTACTAATTAACAGCATTATTAAGCAAATTACACATTTAATGTTTTATTTTCAAATAAATAAAAAAAATCATTTTTGCTATGGCACTGAAATTGGTGGTATTGGCACTGATTACTGAAACTTTGGTAACGTGACAACACCAACGGGCATTAAGCAAATGTTTGGTGATGTGGCTTTCTTCTGGAGAAATGGCATGGACTTTATGCTTTGTATCTTTGCACATCATTTACATGCACAAAATATTACACTAAACTTTAGTGACTAAAGGAAAGGTAAAAGAGTTCTTCTAAGGCAGGAAACGAATGGACACTGCTAAATTATCCAGCGGTAGCTCATTAGTCACTGGCAGTGCAAAAAGAAGTCCTGTGTCTGAGTTCTTGACTTACAAAAGCGACCAACCCTGATTTGAGAAACAATGACTTTTTCCTTGTACATTTAAGTAGCAGTGGCACTTTGAAAAGCAATAGTGAAGTCACTGTTGTAATTTACTCAACCTCATGTCATGCCAAAACCTGTATGACTATATTTCTTCTGTGGACTGCAGCGCTACTGAAGTTGTTTTTCTACATGTCCCAGCTGTGTCAGAATTAGGTCTTGTACATTGTGTTCTGGTTAGGTTTGGTTTTGTTCCCGTGCCATGTGTTCCCTGACCTAGTTTCCTAGTGTGTGACAGTTTGTTCCCTTAATTACAGATGTTGTTCACCTGTTGTTTTATTAGCTTACTCATTAGTTCTCACTGTTACTGAAGCCCTGTGTTTCTTCAATTCCTTTGTCCAGTATCCACCTTTTTCTTCAAGAAGTTTATCTCCTAAGATCTCCCAAGTTTGCCTGTGTGGATTATAACAAAACTCTTCTAGTTTTGATCTCATTCATCATGTGCTTCTCTACAACCAACAACACGTTACAAAATGCTCATTTCTATACAATGCATGTGAATTGGGACAGGGGCAGTCAAGCTCCAGATGTAATAAAACCAGCATATTTAGCTTGTGTACAACATTCTTAGTTGTTTGTGGTTTTTACAAAAGTAAAACAAATTTGGATGACATGAAGCGGAGTAAATGATGACAAACAATCTATAACATTAAGCTATCAGAACAAGTTTGAATGATTTAATTGACTTATTTCAGGAGGCGTTACACACTAGCCCTGACCTGATGAGGCTCACTCTTTGGGTCGCTGTTTCAGTAGCTTCTAGGGTTGGTGGGACGCCTTCGACGAAGGCAATTCCGTAAAGCAGGAAGTTGTTGAGGAAGTTCTTCAGCTCCTCGTCGCAGCTCATGAACTTGTCCCAACTAGCAGAGGGCACCTCAGCGCTGGAGTAGATATCTGCGCTCCACAGGATACGAGGTTGCACGGCACTTCGCTTCTGGCCCTCGTAGCTGTTCTGGGCCAGCCATGTGAGATTGTACCGTGTGATGTGACCATCTGGCCCTGGAGGGGATCACAAACACCGTGGAAATGGCTTCATTAGGAGATAACTATGATCAAGGAGTCAAGATTTTCATCAGTTTTATCAGTGGAAGATGTTACTGGTTCAGTGATGAGTCCATCAGGGTATCTGCAGTACAAGCTCAATCAACAAAAATTAATTTAAAAAAAAAAATTCTGGGATACAGTGAGGCACTTACAGTAGAAATGAATGGGGACAACATGTAATCAGTTTCAATAGTGTAGCCAACACCATAAATGTGAGAAGAAAATGGCTTACTAACTTTTTCTGTGTAAAGTTACATCCAATTTTACAACTTCATTGCCACTGCAACACAAGACTATAAACCCGAAACCCTAAAGCAGCTAAAAATGCTGATTTAAACAGATTTAGAGCACCAAAATACACGTTTTCACAGAAGAATGTTAAGTTGAACTTCCATTGAATCTGACTCATGAATGTAAAGCTAAATTGATGCCGGTCTTTTAAGATGGATTTCAAGAGATTTAGGACCACAAAATACAGACTGAAAGATGTTTCACTACCTGCGTCTCTCTAGTGATGGACTTTATTGGGGCAAAAGTCATAGTAAGTGTTAATTAATAGTGAGAATTGGTCCCTAAACTAAAGTTGAATGAATTGGTCCCTAAACTAAAGTGTGACCACAAAAATTATTTGACAATAATTAAAATGTTTAATGCAACAGCTATTGTACTGAATGCAGTACAAGTTTTTCTTTGGTATAATGTGAAATTAAATGTGCACAGTAATATTAAGATTATACAAAGGTTTTAAGAAAGTAAACTGGGCACATTCTGATTTCATATCAGCTTAAAAAGGGACATTGCAATACTGATAAAAAGCTAATGTCAGGGCAGTTTAGGGCTGCACGATAAATCGAAATGGAATCGAGATCGCGATTCGACAGAAGCTGCGATTGTCATGCGTATCTTTCAGTGAAGCACGGTTCTGTGATCAGCAGTAAATCTCCATCCGAAGGCCAGAGGGCGCTCTCGCGCTGAAACTCCAAATACGCCTCGCAGAAGAAACCCAGAAAATGCCTATCGCTGCAGCTGAGTTAACACCTTTTCACACCAAATATTTCACCAGTCGACTGACACAATCAATCGTGGGCCAAAGTAACACAGACACAAAAGTCA
Source organism: Sinocyclocheilus rhinocerous (assembly GCF_001515625.1). NCBI lineage: Eukaryota > Metazoa > Chordata > Actinopteri > Cypriniformes > Cyprinidae > Sinocyclocheilus > Sinocyclocheilus rhinocerous. The sequence goes on from NW_015632469.1 coordinate 107,299, forward strand.
CGAGAAAGGTTGGAATGCTGTTACTATGTAACTGACTGTTATAAAAATGTAATGCTGCCTATAAAGTGAATCTCAGATGTCTGCTGAGTTTCGTAAGAGTCAAAGGTTTCTGTCTTTCTCACAGAGTTTTATCTTTACTTAGGAAAGAGATATCCATCTTTATTTGGGAAGAGCGTTAAACTTATCTTAGCACACTGGGACCACAATCTCTGAGGAGAGGACTGAAACATGAAGAAGTCGGCTTATCTTCCAATGCCAACATTAAGCAATCTTGCAGAAAACCGTGAACGTTATGTAAAGGTGACACATTCAGTGATTTTGTTTTCTTTCAATCAATTTTGAAAGGATGTTTACCAGGAGATGAGGAACAGGGAATAAATAAACGTGAGCCAACCAATCAGACAAGTCAGACAAGAAAAGAATTAAAAATCGCATGAATGTCGATCTCATCTTTCGACAAAATTACAGTCACTGATGCCTCTCAAGGAATGACAGTCAATTTTATAATGGTTACTTTACTAAAATGATGACATGTACAACCTCCAGAGGGTGCGGCCTTCTTTTAACATTTATTATTTTGAAAGGCCTTCCTTACTGTTTTCAACAACAACTCATAGTTATCATGCCTATCAAGCTGCAAAAACAACAACAACAACAACAAAAATGGAACTAATCCATATTTGTCAGTAAAGACAAACATGGCATCACATCAGACCTGGAGAAAATAAAATAAGAGTTTTGGCATAAGATTAGGATGATCAGTGCATAATAACAAAATTTTGACCTGTTCCCTGCACAAAGCTAGTGTACAACTATGCACACGAGCCATATGAGCTGCTGTTATGAATATGGTCACGGAAAAAGGAGACAAAATAACTAAATAATAACTACAGCCTACTTTTATGGTGGTTTTCAGTTCCTTTTTTTAGCTTGAGGGTGAGGAAATAACGGCAGAATGTTCCTTTACTTTGGTAAACTAGTTTCCCCGGCAGATATCTAATAGTGGTCGACCGATATATCGGCCGATATTTGGCATTTTTCAAATATCGGCATCGGCCAATACGTTTTTCTGTTTGGCCGATGCGTTCGAGGCGGAACTTTTATTTTGACGGCACTGAGAGCAGCAGCGCCTGAGCACACAGTGCTCACATTCTCCCTCTTCTTTGTTTGTTGTTGTCGTTTAACAGTTCTGCCTAATACAGATAGAAGTCTGTCTAAGCATTTGCCCACTGTCATATTCATGTCATTTCCACTGTGTGCTGTACGTAAAATGAGTCTTACCTTGGCTTTATATGAAAAAAATATGATTCCCAATGCACACAAACTTCCCAGAATACTGAGTGCTCTGTTGCTTTTTAATTATATTTTTATTAAATATTTATTTGTGAAAAATACTTTGTCATCTAAAGTACAAGTAGGCTGTGTTTATTTTACAAATTTATTTTTTAATCCATTTTCAAATTAATTAAAATAAATAAAATGATATCGGCTTTATATCGGCCACCCTGTTTTCAAAGATATCGGCTGTCAAAAAACCAACATCAGTCGACCACTAATATCTAGCGGTACTCTTGAATGATTTGCCGTTGCACTGGATCAAGCCTTGTTCTGCACTTACATGTGAGGAAGAGGTTGTTCTCATCCACTCTGCTCTTTGAAGGTCTGATGTTCAGATCAATGCTGGCAGTGTCCAGGTTACGCTGGTTCGTTTTTGAGTTGTAGCATGAAGCGGAGCGGCAGTGATCTCTCAGCCACACGTAGTCAAAGTGCATTACAAGACCACCATAGCTGAGCTCTGCAGAAATACATGAATTCAGTAGACTTCTTCACAAGCATTTACTTTTATTATGGCATGCAATTTAATATAATTCTGCAATGATGTGCATATATCAGTAAGTAATGTGGATATAGAAGTGATAGGCTGATTAATCAACCATTTTAGTGAATTGTGAATAAATAGAGTGTAAAATAAAATAATCATGCTATCATGAATTGCATTACATAAATCGACATTACAGTGGCCTGTTCTCAAGATATCCTTATCAGACATTTTTGATCTAAAACACCTTGTTTGATCCAGTGTTGTTTTAGTACCAACAAATAGTTTTTGTTAATATTTGGAATTAGATTTTATTTTTATATTTTCTGCTTTCACTTAAATTTTTAGTTATTTTGTTATGTTTTGACATTTTTATTAGCATTTGTTGTTTTTACATGTCTATATAGTTTTTATTCATTTTGATTTCAGTTTTAGTTATTTTAGTACATCAAGTGAAACTAAATGAAAATAAGTTTACGGTTGTTTTATATTTTATTCTATTTCAATTCACATTCATTTTATTTAAAAAAAAAAAAAAAGTTAACTAGAATAACCCTGGTTTGACCATTGTCTCCATCTATAATTATTTGGTTGAGAATGAGATACGAAATGATCCTTGGCAGTTCTACACATTTCAAAACTCTGCCTATAATAACAACAACATGTAAATATTAAGCTATTTGGAATGCAGCTGTGTGGGAATGCATGTCTCTCACCCAGGCAGTCAGGCTGCAGCTGATAGCTGCATGAAGATGAATGGGCTGCAGTGTGCTGTTGTAATCTCTTGCTCGGAGAACTGGCTCCCAAACACTCCAAACCTTGTTTCAAGTGCACATATCCACTCAGTCTGGTCAACAGTCTTATCAAAGCCATGGTGACCTGCAAAGAGAGAAGCACCCGTGCAAATAATGCATTAATCACCAACACATGCAGCCAAATAGCCTCATACTGGATAACACTACAGATGTAATGCAGTATATCAGTGTCTGCATGCATGTTACTTGCTGCGCACGAGGAACTTCGAGCTCGCGCGTGCGGTGGTGACAATCACAAAACTTCAGTGAACTTCAATTTACGACTTTTTACGTTTCTTATATACTCGTTAGCATTAATCATTACACTTGAACTTCATCCCCGCCATTGTGTCCATGAGGTGTCTGTCCACGCAAGCGCTCAAATCCGCCGATTCTACTACGTTGAAGACTTGCTACTTAATATTCATGAGCCAGAGCTGTGCCATTGGAGGTTACCGAACAACGTTTACATCACGTAATTAATATTAACAAGTCTTCACCAGAGCCTTCACCAGAAGGTTCCCACGCAACATCACATCGGATTTATTCATATTAATAAGCCAAGCCAAGCCTTTACCATAGTAGGATTTTCCGTTTTATTTTTTTTTATTTTTTTTAATATGTGCGTATTCTTACAATTATTTTCTGGGTTAAATGCTTACTGAACGCCATTTACTTTACACTATCGACATTAAAACTATATTTATTTTATAACATTAACATTTTATACATTTTCATAGCACTTCAAAAATAATTGTACAGTAATAATCATCCGTAAATAAATGTAAATAAAAGCCACTTTCACATTTCTTACTAGTACGTTACTAGCTATTTTATTTTCCAACTTGTTAAGCATAGGCCTATTTGTTCATTAAATACTAGTACTTTTACATTTTTTGGTAGATAGTGGACTAGAAAGCACTAGGTCTTTTCTTAATGACAAATACAATTTGTTAAATATTAAGAATAAAATATCCCGAACTCAACAGCTGGGTACTAGTAATATTTCCAGAAAACTTTAATACCATATAATATACTATATAATAATAAAAAATAAAAACTTTCTCTCTCCCTCCCTCTCTCTTAAAGAGTATCACTTTTACAGTCAGCGTGGCTACTGACACCTGGTGGTAGAAATCTAACATTGCAGACTGAACAAGCAGCATAGAAAACTGCTGACCAGCAATGCTGTGAATGCTGTATGCAATTAAATAAATCAAATTAAATGGTGTTTGTTTTTATGTAAACTCAGGTAAGTATCTAGGCCTACGTCTTTGAAGGCATAGTCTATTATTTGGTACTTTTTTATATATTATTGTGATGTATATGGTAAAGTGAAATTTATATTTATGTGTTTGTGCTTTAAACACCGTAATATATAAATTAATTATTTAGATAATTTATAATCAATTATTATAAATTGATGATTATTTCCTTATGGTATAGTACCTTTAAATGGATTATGATTAAAAGTTATACTATACTGTACAAAACATGCTGTTTTTGTTTTTATTTTTCTAAAAGGATCCAATAAGGTTAGATATGTTATAAAAATGTTAGGTTAGATATGCTATAAAAAGTGCACTTTAACAAGTTTTTTTTTTGTGTGTGTGTGTGTGTGTCTTGAAGCCCTATAAAAGTACAATTTACTTTAAATGTAATTATCACAAAAATAGTTATGCTTCCAAGAACATAGGCACATAATTAACTGAAAAAAGTCAGATGTTTGACAAAATAACCTTATAAAATTCACATAGAGTCTACTGGATGGCAGAGTAGGCTACATATAGTGTACTTCATTTGGGACACAACTATTGAGATGCACTCTAAAAAATAGTTCAGGGGACCTGTTACCACAACTTGGATGCAAGTTAAAAAAAAATTGATTTATTCACATATTAAACCTTTTGAGTTGCCAACATTTTCATGAGGTCCCCTTTTGTCCATAGATTTATTGTGATTGCCTGAAAATTAAAACCGTGAGCTTCGCTAGAGGGCACTCCACTCCAGACTCTTGCCACTTTACCCAGGACTCCATTTCCCATAATCCTTTGCACGGACTCATCAATTGCATCACCTGTCTCTCATCAAATCTCATCATCAGTTCACAGTAGTGATGGGAAGTCCGGCTCTTTTCAAAGATTTGACTCTTTTTATGCATTTTTTCGTTACAAAAAAATACAGTTACTATTATTTAACATTTTAATAAAACTTTATATATAAATTGCGATGAACTGATGTCATCTTTTTATAGATTATAAAAGCAGCGCTATTTGCTGGTATTGCCAAACCATGTACGCAGCAGCCTATGCTTACTTTAGTTAAAAATAACAGTGTTTTGTTAATGTTGATGCTTTAATAACAAATATTTATCAGGAGCGTTTATGCTGGGATTTCATGTAAATTTCACGGATGTAGTCACAGAAAAAAGTAATATAATAAGTAATGTAACTAATTACTTTTGAAATAAAGTAATCAGAACAGTAACGTGAATCGTGATTACTTTTAAAAGGAGTAATCAGTAATTTAAATACAGAGTTCTGGCATGAAACTCTAGATGGCGCAGTCCGATAGGTCTAACTCAATCTGACCTAATGACATCATTATCACATGGCACAGCTGATTGGTTCTCTCAACCTAATGACATCATTATCACATGGCACAGCTGATTGGTTCTCTCCTGTATCGGTAGCCAATGAGCTCGCTGCTCAGCATTCAAATATATGACTACGGCTTACCGTAGCAGTTGCAGCTTGCTTCAGAAACCCTCCACCTTCCCCAGCTCCACCTGTATAGATAGGTCCCATCGATCAGGGTTATAAAAGTTCTGCAATGAAGCATGAACTTTCATTCTAATAAAGAGTGTTGCTGCTTTGAATTTGTCATGTTCAACATGAACTTGTCAAAGCTCTTTATTTGGATTTTTGGTGTGTCATCAGTGGGTGTGTAATGGTGAGTTTGTCTTTTTCCCTTTATAACCGCTGTTTACGTATTGAGTGTTTGTGTATGCATTCATAATGATAGCAAATGATCTGAAATCACGTGGAATCGACCACATTTATTAATTTAATTATGCAAAGCATGGGACGGAATGGAAGGGTATTATGTTAAGTATGAGTATTTCTGTACAACACAATAGGCCTACCAGCATATTTTTGAAAATAAATAAAGGTTAGAGACATATGTCCATGTCAGTCATGAGTACCTTTGTGCTTGCATGTGATTGTACCTGAGATGAAGCCGTGCCTTTTTCAATGTTAATTTTACTAAATTAATTGCATTCATTTATTCACCGTCTTTCTTGCACGCTCTCTAGAGTGAACTCGTCTTGTGGTGCTCTCATATGTGATGGATGTTGCTGAAAATTGTCGTATTTATGGTCTACAACTATTATTACCTAAAACTACTGTTCATATCATTAGTCACTTTTGTGACTTCAGAGTAGGCCTACTGGTGCACATCTCTAAAATTATGTAGCTATTATGCATGTGGCTGTTATGATGTAATGGCCAATTACAACAATTAATTTGAAAACCCAATAAATTAAAAACAGATCTTACCTTCTGGGGATTTAAGGCAAGTTGGAGGTTAAAACATTATTATTAAGATTCTTTCAAGTATCTGAAAACGTACGCAATTGGTTCTATAACTGGGTTTTCTTTGCTTTGTGTAGCTGAGATGGTAGTGTTGAAATGGCCGTTGATGACGTCCTCAGAGCTGATTTCTCTGTGACTTGACTCTGCTTTCCCCAAGGTTTAATCTCAATGCAAGATCAGCTGAAGAAGACCGTTTGGCTGACTTGCTTTCATGGGAGGAGGCATCTGATCTTATGTTAAAAGGTGAGATTGTGGTTAAGAATTAGTGTTTTAATGTTGTTTTGGAGATTTAGAAGGCTGTGAATTTTATGCTAGGATTTTGTTCCTGTTCCTATAGTTTTGTGTGTGTAGGACTGTTGGGTGATGACCTGCAGAATGGTGGCCTCTTCCAAGAAACAAATTCTAGTTCTGGAATGTCTGTGGAGGAATCTGGTTCAGACGTGCCTGGTAACTACAGCCAGGATGCTGAAGCTGAGAGTCCAGTTCAAGCCCCGCTTTTGAGTCCATCTCTGAGTCTTGTTATCTAACAAATCTGGTTTTGAATGAATGGTCAAACCTGGATATTAATTGTTCATGGCTGAGTTTTCAGTGCTGAGTTATGCAGACTCTCGAATCCTCTCATTATAACAAACACTGTGTAGACGCGATGTAAATTGTAGATCCGTTGATTATAACAGAACTGTGAGATTGCGATGTTCATCACGGCGCCAAATAACCTTCCAATACAACTGTAGTAATGTTTTGCATGTGCTGTAAGTGGACGGTAGCCAGTAACACGCTAAAGTATGAGTTCATTTGTGCCTAGGAGTATGCGAATAATGATGGTAAAAATAACCATACTTCAGAATGTTTATATCAGAATATATAAAATGTATAAAGAACATTTTAAATATATAGAATACATGTGTATAGAATATATAAATATTTACAGAATATCAAAATTGCATTGAAGTGTAGAGGTTTGCTTGTGTCATGTAAACACCTTACTGAAATTAAGCCCTTACTCTGCTTATTGGACATAATCACATTATTGGTGCACATGTAAATGTAGTCACTGTCACGTGACCTACCTGTGTCAGCTGCGTTGTGTCACTGCCATTCATAAATCTTCTCCTTTGGCGTCATGGGATAGTAAAGTGTCCACCAAAAATGATACCAGCATGGCGCCGCAAATGGCAGCAAGGACGCTGAGCTCCGCGATTCTTCTATTGTTTTTGTTTGTTTGTTCTGTGTTTTGTCATTCTTCTTCTATAAGTTTCATATACATTACTTCAGAATCACGCCGGAAGTAGTAGGTCATCCGGGTGCCTTTTGCTTACTGTTTTATGATGTCACACTGTTTTTTGCCAACTATATAGTAGGGAAGTATGCGATTTCAGATCCAGCCCTGGAACAGTCACTTCCTGTTGCATGCATGCATTTAGACAAGCTCTTTGAAAGCTGTGCGTGAGATGAAACAGACCACAGAAAGCGAAGTAGGCTATACCCAGGCTTTTATATGACCAAAGTCCACATTAGATCACAATCGGAAGTTATTCAAAACACTCAATGGTAGTTTAAAGTGAGTTTTGAGTAAAGGCACAGTATAAATCTTATAATGTCTAATGTATAATGATGATAGTTTGAGCTCTAATGCACCTGTTACCCTGCTGTGATTATATTTCATGATGTATTCTGTGGAATTAATTCATGCAAGTTCATAAGAAAAGTTTGGTTTTGTTTTCTAGAAAGACGCTGGATTATTCTCGTTGTACCAGCAGGTGTGTGATTATAACCAAGTGCAGAGTGAACAACCAACTTTTTAAACTTCTATGCGCATGAATCGTCATGTGACATGCGTGTTTGGTTGTGTAGTGTGGACTGAGATCTTTTCTGAAACACAGTGGAAACGCCAGTATGGACGAGGATCGTTTTCATTTAAAAACGCCATGTTAAAACGAAAGACAATGCACTAGTGTGGACATAGCCTAAAGCAAAATTATAATTATACTCACTGTAGCTTTGAATACATTATCACAGTGGCTTTCTCTGGTTCTGAATGTGGTTACTGGGTACTGTGCAAGCATTGAGGTTTTGTTCAGAAAACATGTATTGCACATGTAAATGAATATATAAATTAGGCTGCAATGTTCATATAAACGGAACTTTCAGAATCTGAAATCGTATTTTGATTCATTTGATTAATGTCAAACAGCTGCACCATCAGCACTGGTGCCCCCCAGGGATCCGTTCTCTCCCCACTGCTCTTCTCCCTCTACAGCAACCACTGCACCTCTACCGACCCCTCTGTCAAGCTCCTGAAGTTTGCGGATGGCACCACAGTCATCGGCTTCATCCAGGGCGGTGACGAGTCTTCTTACAGACAAGAGGTTGAGCAGCTGGCTGTCTGGTGCAGTCTTAACAACCTGGAGCTGAACACGCTGAAAACAGTGGAGATGATAGTAGACTTAGTGAGGAAACCCCTGCACTCCCCCCACTCACCATCATGGACAGCACTGTGGCTGCAGTAGAGTCATTCAAGTTCCTGGGCACCACCATCTCTCAGGCCCCGAAGTGGGACAATCACATTGACTCCATTGTCAAAAAGGCCCATCAGATGTTGTACTTCCTTTGCCAGCTGAGGAAGTTTAACCTTCCAAAGGAGCTGCTCACAGTTCTACTCCGCCATCGAGTCTGTCCTGTGCACTTCAATAACTGTCTGGTTTGACACAGCTACAAAATCGAAGGTCATTCCCCTATCCAGAATCAGAAGAATCAGAAGAGCTTTATTACCAAGTATGTTTACACACACAAGGAATTTGACTTAACGACAGGAGCTTCCAGTGTAGAAGAAAGTACAGACATACATGATAGTGCAGACACACATAGGAATAACACAGTAGGGATGGAATATAACACTAATATAAGAAGAAAAAAAAACAGAAATTAAATAATGTGCTATATACAGAAATAGAAGTATAGGAAAAAATTTTTATTGTTTAGATAAATGTACAGATATGTTATAAGTGTGCAGATATGTTATTTACAAAGTGTGCAGTTTACAAGTGCACAAATTCTCGCCTGCGCCTTGGTCGCTTGAGCCATCTGCTCTGCCCTGGCCCTCCGGATCCTCTCCGTCTCGGGCTCCTCTCCCACCTGCTCCGCTGCTGTCAGTTGCCCCCTGGTGTGGTCAGCCCTTCCTCCACCATTGCTCCTCCCTCCATTCGCTCCACCGTAGGCTGCCTTCATGGCTGCACTCTGGATCCCGCCTGACTCCTCCTGCTCCTGACTCCTTCCACCATCCGCTCCTCCCTGGTCTCTTCTGTCTCATCCCTGGCTCCTTCCACCGTCATCTCCACCCTGTACTCTGTTAGTTGTCCTCCTCCCGGTTGTCCGTCCTCCTCTTGAACCTCCACCAATTTTCTCTGCCGGCCACCTGCCCTTCGTCATCCCTCCGCTATCTCCTGTCCCTTCTTTCTCTGTGGCGCGAGGTCGCGCCTTCCGGGAGGGGGGTGAATTGTCACAGTATGGACCTTGTTGTTGTGTTTCCCTATTCTCCCTCACTGCTTCAGTTTATTGACCTAGTTTCCCGTCTGTGTCTGATTGTGTCATTCTGTTCAGGTGTGTCTCGTCATGATCCTAATTTGGGCTGTGTATTTAAGTTGCTCCCTTTCTGTTGATCATTTCTCAAGTCTCATCAATGTTATGTGTGCCTCCAGCCTTCCCTTGTGTGGATTACCTTTCTGCTGATTAAAGACTGACTTCATCGTACTCGTGCATGTTCTTCAACACAGCACCCTGACAAGTATATGTTGTTGTTTTTTTCTTCATTTACTTACAGCGGAATACAAAGGAAACATGAAAATAATCAGGAGGAAAATAATGCAGCGGGCTGAAAGGAGCTATTTTATAGATAGCATTGTTATATCACATCACATTAACATACCAATCGTAACATTATTTTCCTGACTTCTGAAAATGGAAAGTGAATGAAAAATGTACAGCCCATTCAGTCAAAAATGACAGATAATAAGGCGTAATTGTAGCACAGTCGTATGATTTAAAATGACTTGTTGCATTCTTTTTGAGTGAAACTTCCGCAAACCAGAAGAGCCTCCCATAATTTAAAACACAAGGCTCTTTAGGAAAACGGTGGATTAACAAAAATAATGCATGTAAACATATAGTGAGTGGAGCTGCCATGGCACTGAAGTAAACTACATTCTGAGATTACCTCAGCTTGAAGGAAACAGGTATAGCAACTTGAAGGATGCCACCTTAAAATTTGTCCAAGATAAGGCAGCATAATTATTTAATTACTTTCAGAACAGCCTTCACTTTGGCTGTATACCCTATGATGCCTTAAAATACCTTCCTGCTTGCTACAGTTTGAAATGGTGTAATTGCACCCCCTCTGTGTGAGGGAATAGTTTGAGCTAACCCATGCTTTACTTGGCATTGACTATCACAGATCACTCCCTGTCTGTGACTGTTGTTATGAGGAAGTCCCTGCAGCTCATTGGCTCTGCCATCAAACTCACCACTGCCAAGTTGAGATGCAAAATATTTTGCATTCTAAATATGCTTCAGGGAGTTTTAGTAAAACAAGTGGTGAGCATTTGTTTTTCCAATATACCGTCACTTAAGAATTTTTTTAATTTAAATCATGCATCTTTGTAGATACTGTAATGATGCTTTTAAAGGGATAGTCCACCAAAAAATTAAAATTCTGTTGTCATTTACTCACCCTCATTTCTAATCCAAATTGGCATGACTATTCTGTTGAGCATAAAGGAAGATAATTTGAAGAATGTTGGTAACCAAACAGTTTTAGTTCACATTGACTTCCACAGGACAAAAATACAGTGGAAGTAAAAGGGGACCGAAACTCTTTGGTTACCAATATTCTTCAACATTCTTCTTCTTTGTGTTCCGCAGAAGAAAGTAAGTCATACAGGTTTTTAATAGGGTGATTGTTGATCACCTTACAGGTTTTTTACGGTTCACGTTTCTTAATCTTAAAGGAACAGTTCACCTCAAAATTAAAATTCTCTGATTATTTGCTCATTCTCACGTCATTCTGAACCTATATTATTTTGTTGTGAATCACAAAAATATTTTGAAGAATCTTTTAGATCAGTCATTATCACACTGATACACAGAGCCCTTACAAAAAAAAACAAAAAAAAAGAACTTCAAGTTAATTTTATTAGGTAAAGTATATTAGGGTAAGATAAATAATTTTAACACATGCTTCAATTTTTTTTTCAATGCATAAAAAAGTAAACGATTTAAGTTTGCTTAAAGAAAACTTACAACATGCAGCATAAAAAAATCTTAAACTCATAGTTGACTGAGACTACTTAAAAGCGTACTTTCATAAACATAAAAGGGGTATAATTAGTAAAATAAAAATAGCAATAATAAAAAAGTTAGATGTTGAGCTAGTTGAGTACTGCTAAAGTACACTTAAAAGTACACTTTATAAACTACAAAGTGGTCAGACTATTTGATTTGGCTATGCAAAGATTATGATAAAATCAAGAGTGTGTAAACTGTAGTAGGCCTAACTGTAAAATACACACACACACACACCTAACCCTAACCCTAACACATACACACACACACACAAATGGATAAATAGCTTACATGTCATTTTCCAGCTATTTTGTTTCTTAAAATTTTACGTAAATGCAACAGAGCACAATAGGTGCATCCCAATTCGCATACTCATGCACTACTCTATGCTGTTTTGTAGTATAAATAGTAGGGATGTCTGTGAATGTCATGACTCAGGCCGATACGATATGCGCATCTCGATGCATAGCCAACGATACGATATATTAAAGGGGTCATATGATGCGATTTCATTTTTTCCTTTCTCTTTGGAGTGTTACAAGCTCTTGGTGCATAAAGAAGATCTGTAAAGTTGTAAAGACTAAAGTCTCAAATCCAAAGAGATATTCTTTATCAAAGTTAAGAGTTAGCCACACCTACCTAAAACGGCTCGTTCGAACACGCCCCCACATATCTACCACACTATGTGGGAAGATTTGCATAACGCCGCCCAAAGGTTCACGCAAAGAAAGAAGGCGTAACTTATATTCTCGCTGTAGTATTGTTGGATTCAAACGCGAGTTTTGAGCAGTGTAGAGTAGCGCTTGTTGTTTGTCATTTCTCTGATCACAAATGCAGACATGGTTTTATGTTTACGCGGCGCGATGCAACGCAACGCAACGCGTAAAAAGACAGTATAAGTCATTATAATCAGTAATTATGTCCCCACTGGATGCAACAAATGCCGCGTTTGTAATGGGTTTTAATGTTTTTGTCTCGTTGCTCCGGCCGGGACACGGCATCAACAGTATGTGAGGGGCGTAACATTTCCGTCTCATGCTTGAGGTATTCGGCCAATCACAACGCATTGGATATCTGGCCAATCAGAGCACACCTCGCTTTTCAGACCGATTAGTTTTGTAAAAATCGACGCGTTTCAAAAAGGCGGGGCGTAGAGGAGAAACAATAATGTACAGTATGTGGAAAATAATGTGTTTTTTTTACTTTAAACCGCATAAACACATTTCATTACACCAAATACACAAAATAATGTTCTTTTTAGCAGCATCATATGACCCCTTTAAAGATACATACAGTATGAAGCAGCTATCGATGCGATGCGATGCGATTCACCCCTATAACGTGCAGTGCGATCCGATTTCGATTCGATTCAGCACAATGCGATTCAATACAATATGATGCAATGGAGAAAATATGATCACTTTTAATGCCTCGAGGCCTGTTTCATAAAACAAGTTAACCAAATAAGCCCAGCCTTATTTCAGTTATCTGACTCATTGTCAAATGATTTGGTTCCATAAAGCAAATTTAACATGGGCCTAGATCAAGCCACTGTGGCAACTTATGCTTAACTAACCTGGTCTAAAGCAGGCTAACTGTCAGGCTAAGCTAAGCTCCTCTACCGACCAATAGGAACATAATGATATTACCACTGTCTCACATACTATTATTTGACTTTTTTTTTTTTTTTTTTCATTTTTTACC
>NW_015632469.1:120848-139837 GCF_001515625.1 Sinocyclocheilus rhinocerous
AGTTTCTAGCCATGCAGCCTTTCTCTCTGGTTTTATTACAGCTGTACCTTTTATAGTTTGCAGAACAGACAGCAGAACATTTGAACATTATTGCTCTTTAAAGCATTAAAATAACTAAATTAAAAGTTAAAATCACTGAATTAAAATGAAAATAAATAATAAAGAAAATGACTACATTTTAACTGCTATAAGAAACACATTAACTCATTTGAGCTTAGTAATTAGTACTGTAGCATACTAGCTTACATTTGATTTACAATAGTCCCCTTACAGTTACTGCTATCATAAAAATACATTTTATATGTAGGTTGAAAATTCTACAAAATACACATTTAATGTCCAAAAACAAGTTTTTTAGCAAAATGTATATTTTATTCAGGATTATTGCGCTCCTATTCGATTGCGCTCAGTCTGTTTAGTGCGCATGCGCGCAGCAGCGCTCATTCACTCGCGTGCCTCGCCCACTCCTGACAGCGAAATGGATATATTTGCATGACTTTCTAACATTTACAGATGAAAAATATACCTGTGACGTGTCAGTTATGCACTGAGGAAAACACGACGTCTCAAATGCATTAAACAGCACAAATATTCGGTTTTTACCGATGCAAATATGTTAGAAACGATGCATCGCGATATAAATTGCAACATGTAGCCAATGCACACTTTTTAAACCGATGCATCGCATCGTTACATTTTTATTGCCGATGCACCGAGCGAATCGGGGAATCTTCCCATCCCTAATAAATAGTGTGAGTGTTTGCACTGAAAATTCCAAAAAGAAAAAGTGCACTTTAAATACCTGGATGATGCACTTAATTAACTGAAAAAAACAAAACAAAGTGTGGAATGTTGGACACTTCATGCACTCAACTGTCGCAGCTTTAATTACATAGCAGAGGGGGAGTGGCTATCAGACTCCGTTTATGAATGACAAAATATCCTTATATAATTCATACAAAACACGTAAGTATACTGCAGTGCATAGTGCGTCATTTGGGACGCAGCTAGTATTTATGCAGCCAGGCCTAAGGCCTTGTTCAGACTGTCAACAAAAATCAGATTTTTTTCCACATTCATATATTATCCAAAAAAACAATAAAATAAATAAATAATAAATATCGAATGATCATATGAAATCGTTTTTTTTTTTTTTGTATCTGGTTCAAATCACTTGATCACTTGCAAATATTGTGGTCAGTCTGCCTGAGCTGATTTCAGAAAAAAATAATCCGAGCTGCCTGCAGCCATTGCACACTACTCTGGGTATATGGCGCTGCCTGATGGAAAAGTGTAAAAGTTTCATTTGTAGCTGAAAAATTGGCGCTCAAATGTTTCAGTTTTTTAAATTTTGTGAATTAAATACTTAAAACGAAATATGGTGGGGTTGGGGAAAGGGGTTTTGAACAAGTTAATTGATTAACAAAATGCGAGTACAAAATGTTGAGTAACAACATATAATTTTAGGCACATGTTTTAGAAGTGGTTAATTGCAGATTAAAAAAAAACAACAACAGACAAATGTACGAAAATTGTATCAATGTTTGATAAACAGCGCAAAAAAAGGCTACAGATGTAGCCAGGAGTTACAATCCTCTGATGCATTAAACATACACAGCCTACACTTAGTCTATATATTTGCATAAGCCTATAATAAATAGTTATAGGCTACACACTAACACTGGTCTGACTGTACGTCAGGAATGGATGGTATTGAAACAGTTTGTGTTTGCCTTGTAGCCTAATGTCCTGCCCTCGTTCGGCGACACCTCTTTTTTTCCGGCGCTGATAAATGAAACGCGCTCGGAGAGAGAGACAAAGACACACTATGAACACAGCACAGCCGCATGAGGGTAAGATACTGTATGGTTGTTCGTTTGATTGAGATCAATTTTGTAGTCTGGAGTATTTATACAATAGGAGAGACCTGAGTTGAAGAGTCAATAAAGTTAAAGGGATAGTTCACCCAAAAATGAAAATTCTGTCATCATTTAATCACCCTCATGTCGTTCCAAACCTGTATGAGTTGCTTTCTTATGTTGAACATAAAAGAAGATATTTTGAAGATTTCTGGTAATCAAAGAGTTGGTGGTTGCCATTGACTTCCATAGTATTTTTTTTTCCTACTATGAAAGTCAATGGCAACCACCAACTGTTTGATCACCAGCAATCTTCAAAATATCTTCTTTTATGTTCAACATAAGAAAGCAACTCATACAGGTTTGGAACGACATGAGGGTGATTAAATGATGACAGAATTTTCATTTTTGGGTGAACTATCCCTTTAAATGTCCGACACATGTACATAATGTTATGTTTTCTCTATCAGTGGAATTGCTAGTTGGTTTCAGACATCTAATTCTAAAAACTCATAAATTATAAATTAATTTGTCTTCTAAACTAAAATATTGTCGTGTAACGACGTTCAGACAAGAGTCTTCAACCTGTATGGAGGCATTAAGTTTACCAAAAGGTATTGGTTCTTTTAGCTAAAACATATTCGACATATCTACACATATTGTACAGTTGATTCATTAATCAATTTTGTGTTTTATAATCATACTGTTTTAATTTTGCTGACGACAAATTTGGCAATAACGGTGGAAACGTTCAATAGTTTGTTTTTTTCTGCAGTCCAGTCTCTAAAGCAGATGTTTATATAGAAATGGAGTTTCAAAAATAACGCTGCCACGCAAATTGCTCTTTTTGACATCCTCTGTCTCCCCCATAATAATAATTTTAGGTCCCACTTTATATTAGGTGACCTTAACTATGTGCTTACATTGGAATTGATCACTTGATGCAATGCACTCATTGTGTAGCCTACATACATGTTTTTACATTGTACTTATATTTTTAAAAATCCCTGCATGTAATTACATCTGTAATTAATTTCTGTAATTGCATTTATAATTAGACTGTTGACCCATCCCTTACACCTACCCAAACCACCAAACCTGCCCCTAACCTTACCGTATCCCGCCTCAATAGCAGCAGAAGTGTTTTGCAATACAATATGAACACAATAAGTACATTGTACTTATTTTTTATGTAAGTACATAGTAGTTTAGGCCACCTAATTTTATTTGCTTGGTAAGTCTCATTTGATAATTTCAAGTCAGGTTAAAAATGTCAAAAACGCATATCTCGCAGGTCATTCATCCTGAAGAGGTTTATTCATGTTTTACAGAGAAGTAACATCAGTGCCATGCTTGTACGTGTACTGTACCACGTCTCAGTTTCTGCAAACTCATGACATATTAACCAATCGCAGTGGCTATGAATTGAAAAATATTGAAAATGTGTTTTCTGAATGTTACACGGGCAGTTAGATTCAGGACATTAACGCCCCAAAGCTACGATGAAGTCTGAAATCATTTAGACCATAAGAAATACATTTGAGACTTACATTTTAAAATAGCATCTTTTCCAAATTCATACATGACCGTGAATTTAACGGTAAAAGACTGTAAAAATGCTACAGTAAAAACCTGTTAAATGGTTAACGGTAAATTCCCCTACTATATACGGTGAAAAACTGTATTGGACATTACATGTATTGGACATTAATTTTAGGGTAGTATACCGTATTTGGAAGTGAAAAAGACCGTATAATTTACAGGGAATAACCGTAAATTGACATTCCCAGAATTCCCTGCATTACATTTCAAATTTGATGTTTTTTTGTTGAAATAACTATGTTTCTTCTTAGTTTTTTCTTATCAGTTTTGTATATTAGGGTTGTGTGTTACACCTAATGTTGTTAAATGAATGTTTATTGCATTATTTCAGTTTCATGTGTGTTATCATGATGGTGTTTGGTGTTTGTGTGAATGACACTGTGCACCTTCTATATATGTTATTATTTAAAAGCTGCTTGTGATGGGCGTTGGTTCATCATGTGACTTTCTCATCACCACCTGCATTTGGTGGTTACTAGTGTATTACAAAGCTAAACAGATTTCAGTACTTCAATAGGTTGGTATATTAACATTATATCAGTTAATGAAATTACGGTATTTAACTGTAAATTTAAGTTAAATACCATAAAACCTAAAACGTTGCTACCGTATTTTTTACGGTAAAATTCCGGCAACCACAGCTGCCGGTTTTTTACCGTAAATTTTACGGAATTTTTTTTACAGTGTACATATGATGGGGAATCTGACCCCTCAATGCGACCTGCTGGCAATGACAGCTGTGCAAGAACTGTACAAGACAATGTAGGCTACAACTGTATTCTTGAAGTCATCCTGGGACCGGGTTCACGAAACAAAAATTCTTCTTTACTGCTGTTTTCTTTTTAAAAAATCATTGTAGGTTAACCTCCATCTTGTCTTAATTCCCTAAAGGTAGGATATTTTATGAATGAACTGGTTTATTTAGGGTATTGGGTTATTCAGACCTCTCCATCCTGATACAGACTCTTTTAAATATAAGCATGTACTGTAATTTTTTTTTTTAATTTTCAAAACCCTTCACACAGTGAGCACAGCACCAGATGTACAGCAGCAACATCTTTCAAATTGCATGAATTATTTTCTCTCTCAGACGCAACCACTGCCAAAACTCTACAGGCCGGTTTGCATGTTTACATCAAAACTGCTTAACCCAAGTTCAAAAACTAACATAATACAAAACTGAATAAGAGAGCAGTTTGCTACAATTCTACAGTAGCACCACACTGAAATATATTCCAAATCTAAAAAATGAAAAACTATCAAAACAATTAGATGTACAGTAGCTGAACACCAGCACAGGTGTTTGTCTTTCAATTTCATCTACACAAAATGGAAAACTGAAACATTGGCAGAATAATGCTGTAATGTAAATGTGGACCGTGCAACATATTCTGTGGTGAATTCTAACAGTAGAGAGTAATTTTACAGAAGAAGATGTTGTGTAATACTAACAGTTGTTAGTGGTTTTTAGGTCATTGTTTTATAAGTGACGAAACGTGTTTGTGGTATTCTTGAGGCCTGTAATTTTTCTTCTTAAGAAAAAAAGATGTTCTTAAGAAAATCTTCGAGAACTTATTAGGAATTTTTCAAGAAATGTACAGTACTTATGAATATTCCCACAATCATCTTGGAATTTATCTTAAGGAATGCCTTAACTTCTTTCTTAGTGAATCCGGCTTTTGATGTCCCAGCGTGCCCTTTTTTTCTTCTTTTTTTGAAACAGGTTTGGTATGATCGTAAAACTTCATCACAAAGGAGGAATATTGGCAGCCAGCAGTGAACATGACTCACCTAATACATACATAATGTACATAATAGAACGCTTTGAAAATATCAGGATTTCTGCATTGATTACTCATAAAAATCTGGTCTGATCTTAAAGGGGTGGTTGATTGCGATTTCACTTTTTTAACGTTAGTTAGTGTGTAATGTTGCTGTTAACTCTCAATTATAGATGAACACTAAACTAATAGCACAAAAATACTTTTCACATCTTTGTTGCATATGCTGATCAATCATTTGGAAAAGGAAGGTGAACCCTTGAATGTAGTAACCTGTAGATCCTTTCAGGTAAACTTTCAGTTTATCAATACTTCACCGTTGTCTTGATGGCAGAGCCCTCTTTAGTATATGCATCTCATTTGACTTAAGGTTGGGACTCAGAAAAACACATTTTTGTCTTTTTCAACCATAATTTATTTGATTTCCTTGTGTGCATTGGGTCATTGTTTTATTGCACCACCAAGCCTCTCTAAAGCTTGAAGTCATGAATATCTTGATGCACATTTGCGAAGTTTCCAGACCGTGAAGCAGCAGCATTAAACCATGATGCTCCTACTTTACAGATGAGAAGAGGTTTTGCTTGCATGCAACGATCACTCTTTTGTGTGCATGTTATTGGTTAAGTCAGATTGTGTTTGTCTACAGCTGACTTAGATGAAGATTGGACCACATTTATGATTTTATAAGTAATCAATGCAAAAAATCCATATATTTTTTAAACAATTTGCGTACTTTTTCCTGCCACAAAGTTTCCATGGCACTGTTAATCCATTAAGAAGCATTTATGGTAACACTTTACTTTAAAGCCTTTTTTATAATGCATTATAGAAGTAGTTTTAAGGAATTAATTATGCCTTGTAATGCACCGCATTGCATAATCTCAATACTTGTAACCACAGTTAGTACATTATAACACTTATCAATTCATTGTTACACTATGCATTTTAAATTCGGTTATAATTATTTACGACATTACAACGCACATTATGAATAATTATAATGCATTATACCCTTTAATAACCCTTTATAATACATTATACATAAAGGCTTTAAGTAAAGTGTTACCGAATTTATTTTATGTCTGTATACAAAAGTTTCAAAAAAGCTCCCCTACTCAAACATACTTCCTCCTTCACATTTAGCCAGAAAATATCAAGATAACTCAAAAAATATTTGTTTTCAAATATTTGTTTAATGAACTTTCCTTGAGAGTGAAGTGCACAAGTGCTGCTTTGCGCTGATGTTTACTCTTTTTGGGCTGAACCGACATACTGCTGAACTAGTTCCTTGCCCTAATGGCATTCTTGGCAGAGTGCTTAAATGCCGAGAGGATAGCAGTTCAGGAAAGTTTGCTCAAACAGGCATTGTGATATTGTGACAACTATTTGCTTTCTGTCATTCAGTTTTGCTCAAGTGTTCATTCCCATACCTTTGTTACAGTAGTTTTCTTTTCTTGTCTTTTCTTTCCTGGTTACATTATTTTGCAACACTTTGCAAATGAGGAGTTTTTCCTTTTAAATCTGTTCCGTGATCAATTGGGCAATTGTGAATCACGTCCAAATTTCATATAACAAGCATGGAATTTGCCACAGGCAAAAAGTGAAAGATCAAGAAATATATTTGACTACAAGTCATTGCAGCTGTTTCTTGGTGATAAAATGCAAATTACTGTGAGCCATGCAAATCAAGTCACGTCTGTTTACACTCCTCATCATCCAAGTGCGAAGAAAAAAAATCACACGCACAGGAACAGTTTACCTAAAAATGAAAGTGCTGTCATTGTTTACTCACCCTCATGTTGTTCCACACCCTTATTGTCTGTTTACACTCATCATCCAAGTGTGAAGAAAAAAAATCACACGCACAGGAACAGTTTACCTAAAAATGAAAGTGCTGTCATTGTTTACTCACCCTCATGTTGTTCCACACCCTTATGACCTTCTTTCTTCCATAGAAAACATAAAAAAGGATCATGTTAATGTCACTCTTTCATACAGTGATGTACATAGTGACAACGGCTGCTCCAAAGAGGGCATATAAATACCGTAAATGTAGTCCATGTGACTTGCGCAGTTACATTCCAAGTCTAGATAGCTTTATGTGAGGAACAGATTGAAATTTAAATCATTATTTATTGAAAATCTTGCCCCCACTCACAGCTTTCAAATATCACAGACCTTCAGTCAGGGTAGCGTCATATTTCATCTTTGATAGGAATGAAAACAAGGGACAGAAGTACAGGGTTGTACTGTTGTTTAGTTGATGAAGCATCTTTCCAAAAAACTTTAACTAGACAATAAAACAGTTTTCAAAGTTTTGAGACTTTATACAGCTTGTGTTGTTTTAAAGACTGGAAGTTTATCCCTCACATGTAAAATTCAATATGAATTGACTAAGGTCTATATGTGTTTACAGAATACAGTATTCAAGATGAGTTAT
Source organism: Sinocyclocheilus rhinocerous (assembly GCF_001515625.1). NCBI lineage: Eukaryota > Metazoa > Chordata > Actinopteri > Cypriniformes > Cyprinidae > Sinocyclocheilus > Sinocyclocheilus rhinocerous. Next base: position 128,531 of record NW_015632469.1, read on the forward strand.
GCCAGGTTGGATCCAAATTGAGATAAGATGTAACAAGTATGTTTACCAGTACAGAGTAAAGTGCAACATTCAAATGCAATGTAACATGATACAATCAGTGTGATATGTTATATTAATAATTATAATAATATTAATACAGTGCTCATTCTATACCGAAGCATTGAAATAAAGACTGGGGTTCAGGATTTGTGGTTAATTCAGACAGTCATCAAACTAAGACATTTTGTAGTCCAGTGACTCTTAACTGGTTTTGCTTTACGACCCAGATTTTACATCTAATGGTGGTTGCAAGCTTTAAAAAGTGACTCAACTGATGGAGTCATGATGCATCAGTTGTTCACAAGCCTGACTGCTATGCAAGCAGTACTGCTCAGTATAGTCTGGTCTTGCTATATCTTACGAATTGCACAGGTATGAAGATGTCTTCTAGATAATATAATCAGAACATCTGCTGTCAGATACAATACAGTAGAAGCTAGAGCTGAACTATTCAACTCGTAAGACATAAAGAGTTTAATGTCTGATCTTTTTCCTACAAGAAACAAGACATTTCACTCTGAGTTTAATCAGATATTTACATGTGTAAATATTTGGTAGTAATTGCTTCAAAAGAATAGGATGTGTGCAACCAGCCAGCCTCTTCACACATCTATCTATCTATCTATCATCTATCTCTCTGTCTGTCTGTCTGTCTGTGTGTCTGTCTCTGTATGTCTGTCTGTCTGTCTGTGACTGTCTGTCTGTCTGTCTGTCTGTGACTGTCTGTCTGTCTGTCTGTCTATCATCTATCTGTCTGTCTGTCTGTCTGTATGCCTGTCTATCTGTCTGTCTATCTGCCTGTCTGTCTGTCTGTCTGTCTGTCTGTCTATCATCTGTCTGTCTGTCTGTCTGTCTGTCTGACTGACTGTCTGTCTCTGTCTGTCTGTGTATGTCTGTCTGTCTGTCTGTCTGTCTGTCTGTCTGTGTATGTCTGTATGTCTGTCTCTGTCTGTCTGTCTGTGTATGTCTGTCTGTCTGTCTGTCTCTGTCTGTCTGTCTGTCTGTCTGTCTGTGTATGTCTGTCTGTCTATCATCTGTATGTCTGTTTGTCTCTGTCTGTCTGTCTGTCTGTCTGTCTAACCAGTATTTCCGTCTGTTTTAGGTGTAGGACACACAACCACAAGAGTAAGCAGTTCTAACAAAGACGGCCTGAAGTCAGTTGACACCTGAGACTGATTGCACAGAATCAACACTGACAGTTGCTGAGAGCCCTATCAGACTTCAGTTTTACTTCTACCACAATGGCCTTATTGAACGTTACTCTTCCCTGGAATGTCTCTTTGGACCTCAACCACAGCTATTTCAAATCCAACCTCCCAGAATTAGAGGACACACAACCTACGGGGAAGAACTGGCCAGCCCTTTTCATTCTGGCCATTATATTTTTTACTGTTGCGGGGAATATACTGGTAATTATGGCCGTGTCCATCGAGAGCAAACTGCACAATGCCACCAACTACTTTCTGTGCTCACTGGCCGTGGCAGACATGCTGGTGGGATTCCTAGTTATGCCAGCCTCACTAATTAGTATTCTTTACAGTAAGTACTATCCTTTTTTTTTTTTTAAAGGAAACAAACCTACCTGTACATGAATTTACATTTCAGGTGCACACTTGAAAATGAAAATGGATGAGTCTCACAAAAGCTGTCAAGAAATGTCTGAAAAATTCTCATTCTCATAACAGTAATAGTTTTCTTACGGTTATAAAAATAAATCATAAAGAAAAATCTTGATTGTCATTGGATGGGCTTAAATGTCTTTATGCAATATATATATATATATATGTGTGTGTGTGTGTGTGTTACCACGGTTTGTTAAAAGGACCAGACACTCAGCTCTACTTCTATCAGTCTGTGCCTGTGTCTCTGAAACATCTCCTCTTGTTGTCTGTTTCCAGATCACTCCTGGCCTCTCCCTGAACTGCTGTGTCCCATGTGGATCTTCCTTGATGTGCTTTTCTCCACAGCCTCCATCATGCACCTGTGCGCCATCTCTCTGGACCGCTATATAGGCATCCGTAATCCAATCAAATACAGCCGCGGCAACACACTTCGCAAGACCATGATCAAAATCATTTCTGTCTGGACCATTTCTATAGGTGAGAATTAAGCATCCAATTCAGAGTTACAGAAGATAACATTGTGGTTAATGACCCAAGTCAACACATTTCAGAACACAGGCCTTCACCAGGCTTAAAAGAAAACAAGAATAAAGCCTTAAAGGAACACTCCACTATTTTTGAAAATAGGCTCATTTTCCAACTCCCCTAGAGTTAAACAGTTGAGTTTTACAGTTTTCGAATCCATTCAGTCGATCTCCGGGTCTGGTGGTAGCACTTTTAGCTTAGCTTAGCATAGATCATTGAATCTGATTAGACCGTTAGCATCTCGCTCAAAAATGACCAAAGAGTTTCTATATTTTTCCTATTTAAAACTTGACTCTTCTGTAGTCACATCGTGTACCAAGACCGACGGAAAATGAAAAGTTGCGATTTTCTAGGCCGATATGGTACTCTCATTGCGGTGTAATAATCAAGGAACTTGATTTCAGGCGCTGCATAATATCATTGCGCCTGCTGCACCCACGGTACGGCAGCAAAGTTCCTTGATTATTACGCCGGAAGATAAATTAATACTTATTAATCAGAAATAAGTATAAACTGATGTTTATATTTTGTTGTATTAGTGTTTTTTTGGTGAGGTTTCATCAATTTCAGCGCTTATACAACTTGCATTGGTGTATAGAAGTAATGAGAGTATAGTTCCTAGCCATATCGGCCTAGAAAATCGCTTTTCATTTTCCGTCGGTCTTAGTATACAATGTAACTACAGAAGAGTCAAGTTTTAAATATCTCTGTCTGTCTGTCTGTCTGTCTAACCAGTATTTCCGTCTGTTTTAGGTGTAGGACACACAACCACAAGAGTAAGCAGTTCTAACAAAGACGGCCTGAAGTCAGTTGACACCTGAGACTGATTGCACAGAATCAACACTGACAGTTGCTGAGAGCCCTATCAGACTTCAGTTTTACTTCTACCACAATGGCCTTATTGAACGTTACTCTTCCCTGGAATGTCTCTTTGGACCTCAACCACAGCTATTTCAAATCCAACCTCCCAGAATTAGAGGACACACAACCTACGGGGAAGAACTGGCCAGCCCTTTTCATTCTGGCCATTATATTTTTTACTGTTGCGGGGAATATACTGGTAATTATGGCCGTGTCCATCGAGAGCAAACTGCACAATGCCACCAACTACTTTCTGTGCTCACTGGCCGTGGCAGACATGCTGGTGGGATTCCTAGTTATGCCAGCCTCACTAATTAGTATTCTTTACAGTAAGTACTATCCTTTTTTTTTTTTTAAAGGAAACAAACCTACCTGTACATGAATTTACATTTCAGGTGCACACTTGAAAATGAAAATGGATGAGTCTCACAAAAGCTGTCAAGAAATGTCTGAAAAATTCTCATTCTCATAACAGTAATAGTTTTCTTACGGTTATAAAAATAAATCATAAAGAAAAATCTTGATTGTCATTGGATGGGCTTAAATGTCTTTATGCAATATATATATATATATATGTGTGTGTGTGTGTGTGTTACCACGGTTTGTTAAAAGGACCAGACACTCAGCTCTACTTCTATCAGTCTGTGCCTGTGTCTCTGAAACATCTCCTCTTGTTGTCTGTTTCCAGATCACTCCTGGCCTCTCCCTGAACTGCTGTGTCCCATGTGGATCTTCCTTGATGTGCTTTTCTCCACAGCCTCCATCATGCACCTGTGCGCCATCTCTCTGGACCGCTATATAGGCATCCGTAATCCAATCAAATACAGCCGCGGCAACACACTTCGCAAGACCATGATCAAAATCATTTCTGTCTGGACCATTTCTATAGGTGAGAATTAAGCATCCAATTCAGAGTTACAGAAGATAACATTGTGGTTAATGACCCAAGTCAACACATTTCAGAACACAGGCCTTCACCAGGCTTAAAAGAAAACAAGAATAAAGCCTTAAAGGAACACTCCACTATTTTTGAAAATAGGCTCATTTTCCAACTCCCCTAGAGTTAAACAGTTGAGTTTTACAGTTTTCGAATCCATTCAGCCGATCTCCGGGTCTGGCGGTAGCACTTTTAGCTTAGCTTAGCATAGATCATTGAATCTGATTAGACCGTTAGCATCTCGCTCAAAAATGACCAAAGAGTTTCGATATTTTTCCTATTTAAAACTTGACTCTTCTGTAGTTACATCGTGTACTAAGACCGACGGAAAATGAAAAGTTGCGATTTTCTAGGCTGATATGGCTAGGAACTATACTCTAATTCCGGCGTAATAATCAAGGAACTTTGCTGCCGTACCATGGGTGCAGCAGGCGCAATGATATTACGCAGCGCATGAAAATAGTCCCAGCTAGGTAACTTCCAATAAACCTATCAGGTGCTGCGTAATATCATGCGTAATATCAAGTTTTAAATAGGAAAAATATCGAAACTCTTTGGTCATTTTTGAGCGAGATGCTAACGGTCTAATCAGATTCAATGATCTATGCTAAGCTACAGCTAAAAGTGCTACCGCCAGACCCGGAGATCGGCTGAATGGATTCGAAAACGGTAAAACTCAACTGTTTAACTCTAGGGGAGTTGGAAAATTAGTGTTCCTTTAATACCACAGATGAAGTCAATCTTTAATTGAAATGGCAAGAATGATTGTTTGAATGAATGAACCCACATTTAATTTGTCGTTGTCTGGATAAAAAAAAAAAATTTAAATAAAAATAAAAAATAGTGCCACAGTTTTCAACCTTCCAAAATTAAACTGGGAAAGGAAAAAAGTATTTTAGCATTGAAAAATGACACGCTTCACTTTTAATCACAGAATCCAGACATTTTCGAAACTTGGAAGGATCTTTTTGGAAACTTTCAGAAAATTTTCGGAATTTTCGGAAAGTTTACAGGAATTTTCTGCCCCTATGTAACCCTACCAAAAAAAACCACAAACTCGACAGAATTTTCATTTTTGGGTGAACTGTCCCTTTAAACCTCATTATTTATAGCTTTATATTAATATATTATAGCATTATATGTTATAAAGCTATAATATTTTATATATTATAGCTTTATATACCTCATTATTTATAGCTATTTATTATTTATAACCTCATTATTTATAACTATTAATTGTTTATTTAAAATGTCGTGTAGATACCATTTCTGATATAATATGATCTTACCATTGGTTACAATTAAAATTTAGATTTTCCTTTTAATGACTTAAAATAAAGACATTTAATCAATTCCAATTTATTCATTATCCGAAGTGACTAAACAAGTGTGAAATACAGAAATACTGCTTCTTCCATTTGCCTGATGAAAAACAGACGCCATTATGAACACATTTCCAAGAGTGATGTTTCATCAGTCTCTTTACAACTCCCTTTCGCTCTCATTACAATTTGTGCTGCACTTTTACGTTCATAAATGAAAATATATTCTGTAACAAAAAGCAATCGAAGTTGCCATGCTGCATTGAACGTGTTTTACAAGTTGTAAATAAAACAAAAATTATTGGACTATGATTTACAAGAAAAATACAATCTCAGTCTTTCTACTTAAAAAATTCACATTTAGTTCAGTGTGTTATTTGCCATTTATTTGTAAAGTTTCTACACCATTTTTTCCCCCCAGTGTACAGGTGATTAATGTTTTTTTCATAACTTTTCAGATTGCTAAATTGGGATCAGTTTACAAACCTCTGCACACAAATTGTTGTAATGAGGGAATGGTTTACAAATCAATTTATAAACAGAGTACAGATTAGTAGTTGCTATAATTTTTTATAGTATTGTGACCCTACAGGTCGTGGTATTGATCTTGCTCGACCCTGCTCTAGACTTATAGCTGAAAACATCAGCAGCTTCTGAATCTGAAAAACATTGCTCGATTAGGTTGCAGGATGTTGCAGCTGTTCCTCCACTCGTTTAGCATGATGAGCAATAATGTGAGCAGTCAGGCAAGTGCTCTGACCCTGTTTCTGTGTGCTTCCCGGGGCATCACAGACTCTGCTTGATGTCTTAGAGAGTACACAGCACTAACAGGAACTGACAGGAGAAGCGACTACTGCTGCATCAGGCCCTCCGTCACAGTCAGCATTCCAACCCTATTATGTATTTAGCATTTCTGATGCATACAGCTTGATCTTTCTGCACAGCTCTTCTTATGGTTTTGTACTTAACACCCACCAACCCTATAGGCATTTCTTTTTATAAATATTTTGTAGTTAAATAAGTTGCAATATTGCACCATGTTAGTGACATGTGACCATCTATGTCTCATAATGTCTCACTTTTCTCTAAGGCTAATTTTGAAGCAGCCATGCATTTACCTAATCCAGAAGAAGGATCTGCTGTTCTTGGTCAAGAGTTTTCATCATCTTAGGATGTGTTATAATGAGTAGCGAACCAATGCTAGAATTTGTTGTTCTTAATGTTTAAGCTGAGTGTTTGTTGCAGGCGGCTGTTTTCAGTCTGCACACAGATGAGTGCAAAAAAGTGTGCTATAGAAATGTTCATTTCAATTATTTTTTGCCCATTTCTCTTTTGACCTGAAATGAGCAAATGCTCTAGCACTGATCTCTGACTCTTAAAAATAAAGGTTAGTTTTGTTTTGTTTTTTACATCAATACCAATACAATAGAAGAACATTTCAGTGAACAATTCCTTAAAGAACCTTTTTTTCTTAACTTGAAGAACAGGAATATTTTGTATAATGAAGGGTCCCATGGATGTTTAAGTTTCTTCATGGAACCACAGATGCCAATAAAGAACCTTTGTTTGTTTTTTAGAGTGATTTTACGCAATGAAAATTAAAATGTATTTATGCTTAACCTAATTATATAATAAGGTCACAACCAGCAAACAACAAAGTCAAGCCCATGCATGTGACCTCATCTTGTAGTATCTCTATACTGCCAAGTTAAAGCTGCTTTGTAAGATTTCTGCACCAGTTGTAACAGTTTTACTGTCACATTTGTTCCCAGTAGTTCTTTGCATGTTATAGCTATACCAATCATTAGGGGGCGCTCTGTATTCTGAGTTGCTCATTTGCCTAAAAGGGGGTAAAGAAGTAGCATTAGGCAGGAAGTAGTGTGCTAAGCACATGGAATGTCTTCACCTTTGCTGTCCTTTGTTGGTGCCCTGATTTGAGGAACAATTTGTTCTTGCTCTCAAATGTAAGTAAGGCATTGTTTTGTATGTATGTAGAGTTTGTAAATATGCTTTCTGTTAGGGGTTAATACTAAACACGTGTTGATTGTATGTTTGTTTAAATGCAGAGGGTTCTTGTATGAGAGAGGAAACAGCACAGATATAAACAGGACCTAGACAAAAAGGGGCTAATTGTCTTCATCCAAACATCTACTCATCTTATTCTATGATCAACAAACGGATGAATTGTTTGCTGGTTCCGATTCTTCCTTGCTTCATTTAAGGACTGCTGGTCTCATATTTTCCACTTTAAAGACTGATTTCACTGTGACAAAATGCTACTTATGGTCATATCTATGAACTGATGGACTTGGTGGACTTAATTGATGTTTCCTCAACTCTGGAAGACTCTATATGCTAATGTTTGGACTTGTTGATATGAATGTGTGGCTCACAGTATGTCTTTAATACACATGGCTCACTGAAATGAATCAGTCTCTGTGGTCCCTCAATCTTTATGTAGCATCAAAAAGTTAGGTGTTACACAGTAATGGAAGATTTGAAAAACAGAATTGCTAAATTTATTATTATTGCCATTGTTCAACAAAATATCTAGTTCTGCAATGACCTCAGACACTTGGCTGTTGTCTTGTTTTTGCCAGTCATGCAAATACTTTTATGCCTCGCACTAAAATTCTGTCATTGTATCTTTTCATTTCAGATCTGGCTTGCGTTCTACCTGTGCCCTTGGTTTGGTATTACATAGTAAACTTATGCTTTGAACACAAGTCCCTGGATTGCACAGTGAAACAAACGGCATTCTTTTTCTATATTAAAAAAAAAAGTTTTTAAAAACGTCTAGATTTATTCAGGCAGTTTTAAATTGATCAGTTAGACCCACACTCTAAAAAATGCTGAGTTAAATATAACCCAGCGCTGGGTTAAAAAGGGACAAACCCAGCTATTGGGTTGTTTTGACCCAGCGGTTGGGTTCAAAACATCCCAACCACTGCAAATATATTTTTTTTAATTTTCACTCAGTACTTTGTCTGATCTTTTACACACAAGTCTGTATAAACACACTTTGATATATGTGACCCCGGACCACAAAACCAGTCATAAGGGTCAATTTTTTAAAATTTGAACGCTGAACTCTGAATCAATTGGGTTGTTTTGACCCAGCTATTGGGTTGTTTTGACCCAGAGGTTGAGTTGTTTTGACCCAGCTATTGGGTTGTTTTGACCCAGCTATTGGGTTGTTTTGACCCAGCTATTGGGTTGTTTTGACCCAGCTATTGGGTTGTTTTGACCCAGCTATTGGGTTGTTTTGACCCAGCTATTGGGTTGTTTTGACCCAGCTATTGGGTTGTTTTGACCCAGCTATTGGGTTGTTTTGACCCAGCTATTGGGATGTTTTGACCCAGCGGTTGGGATGTTTTGACCCAGCGGTTGGGATGTTTTGATCCAGCGGTTGGGTTGTTTTGACCCACTGGTTGGGATGTTTTGAACCCAACCGCTGGGTCAAAACAACCCAATAGCTGGATCAAAACAACCCAATAGCTGGATCAAAACAACCCAATAGCTGGATCAAAACAACCCAATAGCTGGATCAAAACAACCCAATAGCTGGGTCAAAACAACCCAATAGCTGGGTTTGTCCCTTTTTAACCCAGTGCTGGGTTATATTTAACCCAGCATTTTTTAGAGTGCACTAACAAATTGACCAAAAAATAATATAGCATAATTTAATATTTTTGCTAACTGTGAGGGAAAATGACATTGATAAACCAAGAATAAATTTTTAAGCTTTATTTAACATTTTGAAATCAGCAGTTTTATAATGAAACTCACTTACATGGTTATGTGTTATAAATCAATAACAGACCATTATATGTATTAAATTGTATCTGTCAGCTTTGACTTTTTTCAGTGGGTCAGGCTTTCAGTGGGTTTACTCTTCACACATGAAATCACGACAGTCTCCACTTTCATTTAGTTTAAAATTCTGCATAAAATACTTCAAATTCCCTCCAAACTAAATTTCGGTCACTAATGTAACCGGTGGGATGCGATGGATTAAAACATGCTTTCTGAGCTGATCCTTCATTCTTCTTGCTTTGTTTCTTCCAGTGTTGTCGCTGCCCATTCCAGTACTGGGTTTCCAGGACAAGCAGAAGGTGTTTGTGAACGGCACCTGCACCCTGAACGAGCCTCGGTTCGTCCTTGTTGGCTCATCCGTGGCCTTCTTCGTTCCTCTGGTCATCATGGTGGTCTGCTATTACCTCACTCTCCGTGATCTCCAGAGGCACAGCGCTTCCTTCCCGCAAGAGAGCAAGAGCCACTCCAAACGTTCTTCTGTGCAGACAAGTGACACGAGTCTGCTTAACAGTAAGTCCTCCACTAACAAGTCTGCACAAGGTCCACGAGGCCAAGGCAGACGAGGCATGATTCAAGCTTTGAACAATGAGCAACGAGCCTCCAAAGTCTTGGGGATTGTGTTTTTTCTCTTCCTGGTCATGTGGTGTCCGTTCTTCATCACCAATGTGCTGATCGCCGTCTGTCAGGACAACTGCAGCGAGCATCTCTATAACCTCATTCACTTTTTTGTCTGGGTGGGATATATCTCCTCTGGAGTGAATCCTCTGATCTACACCCTTTTCAACGAGATTTATCGACAAGCCTTCGCTCGCTATCTACGATGTAAATATCATGAAGACGTGCCGCAGAAGAAGGCCCAGGCCATCCGATAATATTCACACAGTTACAGCATAATGGTTCAAACCGATTAATCGACTAGTCGAGTGCTTAATTCACTAGTTGACCATCTAGACCTAGCCTATCTACATATTTCTAATATGAGGCTGCCAAACTTACTTTCCCTTTAATGACTAAGAAAAATTGACCTGATGGATTGTTTGTTGTGAGTTACAATTTATTGTCCTTGTGTTACTGGATTTTACAAATGATTCCACAGAAGCATTACTTTATTTTGCAATGTGGAAGTAAGCTACTATTTGTGTGAAGTTTGAGCAGCAGAGCTGGGTAGTAACTGATTACATGTAATCTGGATTATGTAATCAAATTCCAAGAATCAAGAACTCGTAATTAAGAGTATATTACATAATGCTCGTAATTAGATTACAGTTACTTTTTAATGGATTACATGATTACATGTTATTCACACAATCATTCATAAATTATTGATTCTTTCTAATTCTTCCTTTTTCCTTAGCTTTAACTATATTCACAAATGTTGTGTAAATAACTTTGAATGTATTTCAATAATTAAAAACACTTGGCATGTTTACTGTTCAATGCCACTTAATGGTAACATTGACATGCAGGTAAACAAATTACATATTTCTGTTTTTTAGTGTTCAAGTGTTTAAATAATTTGACATTTTTATGATTTAATTAGTAATTAGCTCCAACCAGCTCCAACTCACACCTGCTTGGAAGTATCTAGTGACCCTGAAGACTAAGATTAATTAGCTGGATCAGGTGTGTTTGATTAGAGCTGGAGCTAAACTGTGCAGAGCTGTGGCCCTCCAGGAATTGAGTTTGAGACCAATGGTTTAATGCTTAATGTTTATATCAAAAAATGAAATGTATTTTCTTTCTCTTTGCTTTTTTATATCAAATATATTTTTTATATTTTTAAAGTAATCCAAAAGTAATCTAAAAAGTAGTCAGATTACCTACAATATGTAATCTAGATTACAGTTTTTATCATGTAATTTGCTTTACAAACCAATGTGTTCATGACTACGATAATAAATTAAACGTAGCTTATATAACAATAAATACCAGTTTGCAATGCCGAGCAGCATATCGGACTGTTGTTGTACAGCTAAAGCGGATGAGACCGGAAGCCTTGCACATTTAAAGCAGCACTATGTAACTTTTGGCGCTCTAGCGGTTAAGGACTGTGTAATTTTTTTCTGTAAAACAAATGTTAAATGTGTTCAGAAAAGTTATCATCGTTTTAGTGACACTGACATAAATTATAAACCAAGTATGAAAAATGTCCAGAGTTTTCATGTTATTAGATTTTTAACAAAAA